>NC_058375.1:51735000-51922500 GCF_018350175.1 Felis catus
TTTCAGAATCAATGTTTTCAACTGAGACCGTTGCCAAGTGGTTAGAATAAGACAGAAAGAAAACTCACATGAAATACATTTCATTTGCTCGGCTGATATCTGCCGAGCCCTACTGGCGTCTCCGAATGCAGTCATTGATGCATCTACGATGACTGTATAAAATGTGTTTAATTGGCATGAAAAGGCACTAACTGAGAGCTGGTGGGGTTTCCATTATCTGAGTGGACATCTTATTTACTTTAGTGGATCCTAGGAACAAGATGAAAGTATAGGAGAACTGAGATGGGGGTTGGGATATAAGCTGATGGTTTTTTTGGGGTTGGTGGGGGGTGGTGGGTAGGGAGTTTTACAATCATTCAGGCAACACTAAATGCAGCTTTGCAACGTTCCTAGTCTCCCTTGCAGCATCAGGAGAAGGATCCGTGAAACAGTTTCCTAATTAGAATCTGCAAAATTGTGAAACTGGCAAGCACTGAGTCCTTGCATTTTAGAGACTGCATTTTTATACAGCTCAATCCTTCAGTGTAGTGCAAAAGCTGGGTGGAAGAGAAAATGTCATTTTTAACTTCAACCTCAGGTAACATAAAGAGGAGAAGAGTGTACCTCTCGAGATACATCGTGCTCTTCAGTCATTTGAATTGCTCAGAACCCTTCGGGACACTGTACATGGCATGATACTCTTCCTTCTGCTGGTTCCTGGGGTCACCAGCCCCCTGCTGAGTGCATGTTTAAGTCAATATTTCTGTTAATTGTTATGTTATAAATTGTTCCATATTCTAGTGGTGGGAGTTCATACTGATGCCAACCGTGGAGTGACAACACTTAACACAATCCCAAGAGGTCTCCAGGTTGTGGGATTTGCCTTTTGAGAATGTTATTTAGTGTATCAGTCACATGTCTCAATGTTCAGCACTAATAGAACAGAAAGGGGACACAGCAACAGATTTATTTTCATCCTATAAAATCCTACATGGAGAGGGTTTATTAACATGTTTTTTTTAAACCTTTCTTAACGTTTTTATTTTTTATTTTTGAGACAGAGAGGGACAAAGCATGAACGGGGGAGGGGCAGAGAGAGAGGGAGACACAGAATCGGAAGCAGGCTCCAGGCTCTGAGCCATCAGCCCAGAGCCCGACGCGGGGCTCGAACTCACAGACCGTGAGATCGTGACCTGAGCTGAAGTCAGACGCTTAACCCACTGAGCCACCCAGGCGCCCCTATTAACATGTTTTAAGTGTGCTTTAGACTCCTGGAGTTCAATAACACCTTCATATGTTTACACCGGAAGATGTTTCAGGGAATTGGGTCTAATTTGTGAGCCATGGAAATAAACTGTGGTTATTAAAAGTTGAGACAGATGCATTAAGATAATATATTTCTTATATTATACAAATGTAATTTATTTGTGTATATTTGCTTGGTCTGCAGCTAATGGAGAGCTTTGTGATGAAGTGTGGTTCCTGTGGTAGGCATTTGAGGGATTTAAGTATCTGAATACAGAATCTGCAAAATTGGAAGCTTTAAATGGATTGGGTGGGTTGGAGCCCTTCCTCCCCGAATCCTAGGGCCCAGGGCACATACACTCTGATGGACTATGGGCAAATCACACCTCAACTTCTCCTTGAAACGAGGCTCTTGCTAACTTCACCCAAGCACTGGCTGTCACAGCCAACGGAATGCTCAGGATTTATGACAAATAACAGTAGCTCTTTGAAAAAAGGCACTAGTAGTAAAATAAGCCTTTTTGACCAAGATCATCGTTGAAGGGTTGTTTTTGTTTTTGTTTTTGTTTTTTTAATTGGAAATTCGAAAGGGGAAGAGTAGTAAAAAGACACTGGGTTTGTTCACACAGATTAATTCTGCAGAGTCATGAGCCCTGATAACTGGGTGTGAAAACCACACACTCTGTCTTAGGCTTATAAACTGAGTGGACTTGTGCAGAGAAGTGGCTGGCCTGCCAGACTTCAGGTGACAGTGTTAATTACTTTTTTTAAAGGAAAGATTTTTTTTAAGTTTATTTTTATTTATTTTGAGAGACAGAGAGCAAGTTGGGGAGGAGCAGAGAGAAAGGGAGACAGAATCCCAAGCAGGGTCTGCACTGTCAGTGCAGAGCCCAGCACGGGGCTCGAACCCATGAACTGTGAGAACATGACCTGAGCTGAAATCAAGAGTCGGACGCTTCACCAACTGAGCTGCTGAGGCGCCCCAGCAGTGTGAATTCTTAAGGGTTGAGCTCTCCCTGGTAAAGTGGAGGAGGAGCAACTCTCTCCTTACCCTTGCTCCTTTCCTTCCCATTGACCACTAAAGACCCCAAGTGCTGCTGCTCACTAAATCTCCCGTAACTAGCAGGGATTTTGTACTAAATTTATGTAATGTAACCATGGTGCAGATGCCAGATACACTAAGTAATTTCCAGGTAATAGTTAGTTTACATAACTATACTATCCTCTGAGACTTTTATCATGCCCCATTTTACAGATGAGGACACTGAGCCACATGGTAGTTAAGTAATTTGTCCGAGGTCACACATACTGTAGCGAACAGCAGAGACAGGCCTCACATTGAGGACTCTTTGATGTAAAAACCTGAGCATTGAACCAGTACCTTCACTGCCTGTCAACCCCTGCTTGGTAAATTTAGCCAAGGCTAATAGTGTGACTCTTCCTGGCACAAGGTGTACCTCTGGCTACCTCAGTATTTTCAAATATCACAGAAGGATTTCCCTCCCTCCTCATCACTACCCAACCGGAGCTTAGCTAAAAATGTGGCTCCTCTGTGTCTGTGCTCTTCACCCACTATCAGTGCTTCTTACAAAGTGGACAGATGTCCATGTCACAGATTCTGGATTCAGATGGCCACCTCTGTTCTGTTTCTAACCCCCAACTCGTGAAACAGATGACTGCTGACAGAATGAGCTGAGTCTGCTCATTCCTCAGGGACTCCAGAGGAACCAGTGTCATATGGAAGAGCACAGCCTAGGTAGGAAACTTAGCTCTTCTCTTGTTAGACTTGACCTCCCTGTGCCTCTGTTTCCTCATCTGTGACATGGGGGGAAATAGCAGCATCTACTTCATAGGGGTATTACTAGGATCAAATGAGTTAGTATTTGTTGGGTGCATGGTGTGTGATCAGAGCCATACAAGACTTAGTTCCTGTTGTTCCTCTCAAAGTAGGGGTTGGGACAATGATCTTAAACATTTTGGCTCAATCCAGATTGTCAGTATGGATAACTGGGACAAGGATGCATTTGTACACCATACTGGGAGAGCTGGATGACCTGTGGAATTGGCCTACTGTTCTGAAGTTATCTGGACATACCCCAAATATAAATGCTTGCCCACAAAATTGTGCAATTCATCTATTTGTGAGCAATATCACTCATTCAACAGGCAGGTACTAGAGACACAAAACGGAACAAGACTAAGGTCTGGCCCCCATTCCCAGAGAGAATAGGATCTAGATGGCAGCACACAGCCTAAGTACAACAAGGCAAGTACATAACGGTTTCAAGACAAGCATGGAAAAGGTGGAGGAACTTAAATATTTTCGTACTGCTGGGTCAAGGCAGTTGTTGAAGGCTTCCCAAAGCAAGCAACATTTGAGCCAGGGCTTGAATTTGCCTGTTGGAGCATGAGGGTTGAATATGGGCATCTAAGCAGAAAGAATATCTTGAAGACATGCATGAAACTATACAGATAGGCTGTGTTTGGGAACATCTTCTGTAGGACACTGGGGTGAAAAAGAGAGGAAGAGAGGCAAGCAGTGAAGGGAAACACTTGTTCCTAAAGGCAAAAAGTAATGTTTCATTTCTTTGGTTGCAAGTAACAGAAATGGGCATTGGCTACCTAAGCAAGAAAGAAATTTTATAAGACACCAACAGGAGAGAAAGGAATGCTGTCTTCTTCAGGCACCACCCTACAGTTTCTTCTATCCTTTCTTCATTCTATGCCTGATTCAAAGTCCCAGGAGAAAGATTCTGACTGGCTGAGCTCGGTCACATGCTCACTTCATGGCTGTACCAGATGATGAAAGGAAAGATCTTGTGGGCAGAGCCTCTAGGGACCCCTTCAGCTTCTAAAGTGGGCAGTGAGCACACTAGAGGGCACCAAGACTACACCTAATTCAGGAAAGGTAATTCCCCAAAAGGAAAGTGCTAATAAGAAGGGCAACTATTTGATGGACAGACCCAAAATTACAGATGCCCACTGTAAATAATAATCATCATCATAACTTACGTTTATTAACCATACTGTCACATATTATGCTGAGTACATGTTTTTCATATGCATTTTATTTAATTCTCACAACACCTCTAGGAGTAGGCATACTCCCACTTTATAAGATTGGGGTAGGCATAGTCCATTCTTACAAATGAAAAAAATTACAGCTCAGAGAAGTTAGGTCACTTGCCCAAGGTTACACAGCTAATGAGTGGGCAAATCAAAACTTAAACTCAGATGCCTGTGATGGCAAAGATATAAACCACTGCATGTTGTATCTCCCAAGAATTCTGATGAAGTGAAAGCATCTGCAGGTTGGCATCAGATCCCCACTGCCTGATCCCAGACTTTCCTTCTGCCCTTCCACCCCTGAATAGGCATGGTCAACTTGGGGGACCCAAAGATCCAGCTCATGGAAAGGAACACAGGCAAGCACCTTTCTTAGTTGTCCTGTTTGTAGGTTGTACAAACCAGCTGGTCCCTGTCCTTCACACTTGGGCCAAAACCTAGTGTCTGTAGCCCTTTGTGGGTGTCATATGGAAAACCCCAAATCAGTTCATTCCAAAGCAATTTACAGCGTCACTTCCTTTCGAGCCCCAAGAATGGAGAGTTACATACCCGCAGGGCTCTGAAGCATGTTGTTTTAATTAATGACTGAGCAGAAGCTTCTGCAATCCCTGTGGGCAGATCTGCCCTCATTTTTAAAAATTTCATAAGAATTAACCTTACCTCAGAAGACAGTGAGGATACCTTGTTCATCTGGTGGTAAAGTATGGGGCCTGCCATTTTCAAATCTAGAACCACATATGTAGTATAAATAGGGCAAACTATCATTCATGTCATCCAGTCACTCAGATGGCATCATTAATGCCAGTGAGGCATTAATCTTGTCCCTGTGATTTGGTGGGCCCAGTGCTAAATGCTTTTAAGTGTTATTTAACTCACCTAGACAATGCAAGGTAGCTACAGGAGCCTCATTTTATAGAAAAGGAAATAGAATCTCAGAGAGGTTAAGCAGCTAGCTTCAGGTCACACAGCAAGTAAAGAACTCTTCCCATGGTCCTGTACAATGTTCCTAGTTCTGAGTACTCAGCAAATGTTTGCTGACATGGATCCTGTTATGGATTTTGATTAACAGTGATGGCTCTGTACCAGTCTTCACAAATACTTGCTCTGTACCTCCAGAAAGGACCCGTGTTGCCTCCTATCAGGAGAGGATGCCTGAGAGGCAAAGGATGTCTTTCAGCAAAATGTAGACTCTTGAACTGATCTCCTATCCCTAGAACAGTCCTCTCCAATTCACTTTTCACACTGGCCACCATCAATTGTCTAAAATACAAAATGGAGGGGCACCTGGGTGGCTCAGTTGGTTGAGTGTCTGACTCTTTGGTTCAGGTCATGATCCCAGGGTTGTGGGATTGAGCCCCACATCAACTGCTTGAGTTTCTCTCTTTCTCTCCCTCTGCCCCTCTTCCCTGCTCATGCTCTCTCTCTGAAATTAAAATAAAATAAAATACAAAATGCTTAACATTCAGTGCTTAACATCCTTCAGTGGCTCCAAATTACCTTAATAGAAAATCCGCATTCACATGGCAAGACCCTTCATGATCTGGCCCTTGCCTGCCTCTTCCATCTCATCTGCCAGAACATCTCCCATCTCTTCTTACTCTAGGTATACAACTCTCTCAACATCGTTGAGGGTACCAACACACTTCTGTTCACTTGTTCTTCTCTTTAGAATCCCTTTCCCTTCCATATTTGCTCAGCTAACTCCTTTTCAACCATCAAAACTCAGCTCAAGCATCCTTTCCTCTGGCAAGTTCCCACAGGATGATTATGTCCATCCTTTTGTGTGCCTCTGATGATTCCTTTAGCGTACCAGGGAGACACTATCACTCTTGGCTAGAATGATATGGGCGACAGGATGTTTCAGTGTTGCATTGGACATAAATCCCTACTCAAATAAGAATAAACAAAAAGGAGATAGTAAATCGATCTTACATAAAAGCCATTTTGAGGTATAGTGTGTTTCAAACCATTCAATGTAGTTTTCCACTTCAATTCTCTATAATTTTCTCAGATCTGCCCTCCCAGATGTCTTAGCTTTAGCCTCAGGCTAACTTCCCCAAGGTAGCAAGATAGTTGCTAATACCAATTGAGACAACACAGCTAGAGAAGAGACAACTTTCCCCCTAGTTGATCTTCCTTTTGGTAGAATGAGGCCAATTTAGGTCCCATGTCCATCCCCAAACCAACTGCCATCATCAAGGGAATGAGCAATGATAATTGCTGAAGTCAGGATACCTGAATCAATCATCAACAAGAGTTTGTGTAGGATCCCCATGATTAATTTAGCCCAGTATGGGTCAGTTTCCCCTAAATCATATGGCTTATGTAGAGGAGGAGTGGGTACCTGAATAAAAATGGAGTTCTGCCAAGAGGGAGGAAGATAGGAATGGATGCTGTCTAAGCCACTTCAGTGGCTGCTGGGCTGTGTACATATATCTGTTCTAAGACTATGAGCTTTCTGAGGATAAAGACCATGATTTGTTTATCTCAGTGTCACACTGTCTAGCACAATACCTGAAAAGTCTTTGAAAAAAAAAAGAGATGAATTATAATTGTTAAAATGTTGCTGGCATTGAGTTTTATTCAAAGCAAATTAAAGGTTCAGGTTTGTAGGAAGTAAAAGGGAAAGGCATTATTTCTACCTGCTGGATCTCTGTTTGGTGTATAAATTAGATCTTTTTAAAAGACATGTTTCTGTCTGCCAGACTTTAGAAACAGTGATCTAAGAGTCAGACATTTCCTATTAAAGTTTAAAAAACATAGCTTTAAGTCATACATTATATTGAATACTTTCATATCTCATCTGATTCAGTAGGTTTTAAACCTCACAGAGGTCACATTTTGAAACAGTAGTCACTTTTTACAACATCTCCAAACATTAAATAAAAATAAAAATTATTATGAAGAATAGAGATGTCCATAGAGACTACTAACATGACACTTGAATATTATTATTATTAAGGACAGTATTATTTGGAGTCTGAAGGTTACCATGGCTGGCTTATTGTTAAGCTTCACTTTTTCTTTATTGAATTGAAGAAGGAAGGGCAGACTGTATGAATGCTCATCTGTTAAAGAAAACAACCCTATTTAGAATAGGACTCTTAACCTACACCAACTTCAGGGATGCTATGAATCCCTAAAATGTATGCAAAATTTTGTATGTGTGAACATTTTTCTCAAGAGACAGATCATAGCTTTTGTTATACTCTCAAAAGGGTTCTTGATCCATAAAAAGGTTAAGAACTACAGATATTGGAGGGAAATTCCCTCAAGACCTTGGTTGTCCCAATAACTGGGGTTTCACATAAAGAAGAAAAGCAATTCCCAGGGTCAGACTATTAACTTCCAGGAAATAGGTCATTCTTGGGTTTCTCTTAGGATGTTTTAACTTAAAGAGTTATAGAGTTGGTAGATACTTGAAATAAATGGGGCTCTGTAAGGAGAAACTGGCAAAGCAATTCTGCAGCTCCCAGCTCTGCCCATGCACACCCCAACCCTTTCTTCAACCCTCTTCTTCAGCCAAAAGGGCCTATTCTGACTCTGGAAACACATCGCCACCAGGTTCCACATTTACCAGGGCCAATTTGGAATTTGTCCAGCCAGTGTAGCTACTTTCCCTCAGCTAGCATTTATAAATAGAAATAAAGCTAGCAGTTTATTATCTGTCTTTGAAACCTTAAAATTTTGATGTGCCATCCCCTGAGCCCTAATGGGTAAAATAGTAAAAGGAAAGTAAAATCAGGAGGGATTATGGATGTGTGCCTTTGTTCTCCCAGGTGTGTGCTCAGGAATGGCTCTGAAAAGGTGCTGTTTGGTTTCCCCCATGAAGTGTCCTTGTCAAAGAAGGAGGATTTGTATTGTTAGTTACCTGCTTTTTCTTTGTTTCCCTTGTTTCAGTGTTCAGTTGCATTTTACTGTTCAGAACTTGAAGGATGCATTCAAACTTATGGAGCATGACATTTTAACTATCTCATCTCACCATGATTCATCTCAATTTACTTTCCTCCAAACTGTAGTCTTAAGAAAGTGCACCATCTCTGGGTTCTCCAGTGAGTGGGTGAAGGACCATAAACGGCATTAAATGAGCCCAAAGTCAGCTAACTTGTGAACAAGGCTCACTCATTAGATCCTTACTGTTCTCTTAATGAGATGCTTTACTTTAGGATGGGAAGGTGGGGAACATCAGCAACGGCCTCTGTGGTGTATTGCTGAATGTTCAATATGAACCAGCGGAGGTTACGGAACATGATGAATCAAATAATCCCAAAGGAACATGGGGATGTGCTGAGCCCATCAGGATCCAGCAGATCCTCACACTTCATATTTGAGGCTTCTGTTCCCCGAAACTCTTGCTTTGCCCCAGATGATGCACTACCTGCAAGATATATCAATCCTAGGACCCAACATATGGCTGCCAGACTATATTTTACTGTCTTCAATTGACTTCCATTTTAGAGTTCAACCTCAACTGAACTTTGGTAGTAAAAAAATCAACTCTGTCTTCATTCATTCTAGGAGCCTCTGCTTCTGAGAGAATGAATCGATAATGAGGTCATGAACAAATATTATTAATGCCTTTTATTATTTATATGGATGTTAATGTGTCCAATTGACATAGAGGTTTCTACCTCTTTAGTCTCACACCCATGACCCTTAGCACCCCCTTCTCTTCCCCTCTCTCTCGTTCCATTCAGTCACAGTTACAGTGAAAGAATAATACATCACAAGCCATGACCCCTTGGCCTTTATGAATTATCTGTTTAGAAAGATGTGAAGCCACCTTTTATATCCACCATAATAGATACTTAGACATAGTGGATCAATAGTGAACAAGTTTGCTGGTATAGTTAATGGGTACCAAAGGGACACTCTGACAGTGACCTCTGACACTGTATCTGACAAGAAATCTTTAGAGCAAAAAATAAGGAAGACGGTCAGTTTTAAAAGTTATGAATGTAGATCCATAGCAAATCATGATAATTTTCTCCAGGTAGAAATAATTCAGACTCACAGGTAGCCACTCATTTCTTCAAACCCCTTAATTTGGACCCCTGAAATAGAAATGGCAGTCCATTGCTACACTATTTTGGAAACAGCCATGGTGCTGGGCCTGACACAAACCCATTTGTTATCCAAGGAGAAGCCACCGAGATTGTTTTCCTGTCAAAGAGGACTTTTCTCTTTATGAAATAGGCTGTCATTTATAATTTTAAGCAGGCACGGATTTGTTAAACAGCCACATGGTAATGGGTTTCTATAAGAAGATCCACAGACCCATAGTTCTGGAAAGAAATTGAGCTTACGAGATATTTAAAAACCTAATGGGAATGGAATATTTTGGGTTTCTTGAAAAGATGGTTTCTGCTCTGCACATTGCCAAGGGATTTTAACAATAAATCCATTGTTGTGTGTCTGAGAGTCTGTTTGAGGCAATTATATTTCCGTACATTCTATGGAGTTGATCTTAGGGAAATCACCAGGGTGCCAAGCCCACCTTTTCATGCCACTATCCTGTGAGGGACTCCCAGGGATGAGCATTAATGGTGGCAAGATTTTTAAAAACAGGGAAACAGAGCTAATTTGTGAGTGGTCTTGAAGAGAGCAGACTGCAGCATTCTGCTTGGCAGAGAAATGAATATACATGGCATCCAATCCAAAAGGGAGAGGGAAGGAATGTGTGTGCAAAGTCCTCTTCGCCCCACTCCGCATGTACGTACCGTATTATGATGTCACACTCCAGTTGCGTTGCTCTGAAGTCTCAATGGTCTCCCTGCTGCTAAGCACCATTGAAAACACATTTGTCCTGACTGTTCTTTTTCTTTTTATCCCCCCTCTCATCTGTGTAAGATGAATCACTCCTGGATCCAGACTGACTCCGAGGGCAGAGCCAGGTCCTGACGAGGTAGCCAGCCTCCTATGGCTTAAACATTTTAATTAATTTCAACACTAATGCACAAATGAGAGTTAATCACCCTGCCACAGTGCTTTCTAATTTACTAAGTTTATTCATTAAAACTTTCCTTACTGAACTTTGATTGAATGTCATGCTTTTTTGGAGGCCTTTCAAACTGCCTTAAGGGTTTTAAAGTGATATCTTGGGCAGCTGCTGAAAGCCTTTAGTGTTTGCTTAAAGAGAAGAATGGGGAAAATCTGATCAGCAAGAAATCTTCTCTGTGCTGAACAAGGAGCCTTTTAGGCGGCAGGAGGCCTGTAAAAGCAGGTTTGTTTTTTAAGCAACATATAAAAAAGAAAGGGAAACTTAAGTGTCTAATAAAAGAAATAAAATCAGTCACCTCGATACTTGGCAAAACTTGGAAATACATTTCACGGTAAGATGAAGCCATCCTTCAAAAACCAACGGAACAATAGCAGTGTTTTGTATTCATGTGGGAAGAGATATTCATAACGGGTTTGCCAACCTAATTATTTTGGAATCAATGTAATACAAATCGCAGGTACACAGTTTTACCTCTTGATTGTTAGTACCTATATTTTTACTGAGATATTGTTTCAATGAAGACTTTAATTTGAAATTAACTAAGAAAAATGCAATCTTTACCTCTCTGATTAACAGTGTTCAAAATTAGGGGACAAAATACCCCATACTGTCAGTTACATGAAGGCAGCTCTTAGGCTGACACGCAAAATACATGTGATTGCCTTTAGGAATATGCTTCTGGGGGCACCTGGGTGGCTCAGTCGGTTAAGCGTCCGATTTCGGCTCAGGTCATGATCTCGAGGTTCACGGGTTTGAGCCTTGCATAGGGCTTTGTGCAGACAGCTCAGAGCCCGGAGCCTGCTTTGGATTCTGCGTCTCCCTCTCTCTCTCTGCCCCTCCCCTCTCACGCTCTGTCTCCCTCTCTCTATCAAAAATAAATAAACATTTTAAAAAAAGGAATATGCTTCTTCCTTGTTTCCCAACTCCATGTCAGGAAAATACTTTAAAAGTTTAATAAGCATTCCAATAATTTGGGAGGAAGAATTCAAGTCCATTATTAATGAAAGCACCACTTCTAATATGCCATGAATCAAAATACAAGTTTTCATATTCATTTCCACGTTCTATAAATACTGCTCAGTGTTATGCAACAAGACGTGACAAACTCGTTTTTAACTTCAGTGAGTGAGAAAGGTTGCCCAAATTCATCCCACCTTGGAAAATGAAGCTTGATTGGAAACAGCCCTCCTTCTCACTTGCAGGGGACAGGCCTTGTCACTATGAGGTGGTTCACAAACTATTTTGACTTTCCAGACTCTTGAATGATCTATTTAGTAGAATCGTCTCTTCAGATATTAAATCCCTGTGTCCACTAAAACATTACCGAGAGAAGAATATGTCAGTAAAAGATAGGGAGTATGATAGCAAAGTATCTAAGTGCTGAGGTCAGGCAACCTGGCTTGGAATCTTGATTTCTCTAGTTATTAGCTGTGTGGCCTTGGACAAGTCATGTAAGTAATTATTATACTATTGTAGTAGCTATCTCATAAAACTTTTGTGAAAAGTAATAACTCATGCCTATGCAACATTTGCCTATAAATAGTGAATGTATACATATGTGTGTATATATATATATATATATATATATATATATATAGTAAACATTGTTTACTCTTCGTTGCAATTTCAAGAATCAGTGTTCTTACTATGTCCAATTTACACATTAAAAAACTGAGTCATAGAGAGGCAACTTTCCCCAAGTCACACAAAAGTTGCAAAGTTAAAGTTTTAACAGTGGCAGCCTGGCCCCTGAGTCTGTGCACTTAACTCCTTTATATGCTTAAATGATAGCACATATGCAAAGGATATATATCATGTCGGGCCCAGGGAAGTAATTAATAAGAGTTTGCAATTGTTACCTTTTATTATAATAGGTGTTCAATAAACACTTGCTGGCTAATTGAATAAGTAAATTCTGTTAGGGATTCTTGAAAACCCAGAGTACAAATACTTCTGCTAAGGAACTACTAACAGTGAGCATCACAAGGAACACCTTTCAGTTTCCACTCATTTCAAAGGCATGGAAATATCTGGGTGCATGGGACTGCAGTGACTGTTCTATTTTGAGGGAAACTGTGAAGATAAAAACAATGAATAAGTTCTTTTAATATACAAAGAGCTTACAGTTGGGAAATCCAGACCAGTGGTGATCCTAGTCAGTGGTTCCTAAGCCTAGATATACATTAGAATTACCTGTGGAGCTTTAAAAAACACAGATAATTGGATCTTACCCCAAATCTACTAATATATGGGGACAAAATTTAGGCAGATGCATCTTTTGAAAATATCTTACTAAAGTAGAACATCATACCAAAAGGCAGACAAATCATAAATACACAGCTTGATGGCTTTTTGTGAAGTGAAACACTTATGTATTACCAACTGAGAATCCCAGAAGCCCCCTTGTGTCACCTTCTAGTCACTGCCTTTCTTGATTTCTAATACATAGATTAGCTTTTCCTTGATAAAACCAAAATACAATTAAGCAGCATGTGTTCTTTTGCATCTGGATTATTCTTTTCTACATTGTTTTTATGAGATTTATGAGATTTTATGAAATTTATCCATGATGTTGTGTGTAGCATGAGTTCATTTCTTTTCAGCGCTGAATACTATTCCACTGTATGATAATACCACAATTTATTTATTCATTCAGCTATTGCTGAGCATTTGGGTGGTTCCTTGTGGAGCTATTAAAAATAGTGCTGCCATGAAAATCTTGTACATCTTTTGGTAGATGTTGCATTTTCTTCAAATGTTTATTTATTTTTGAGAAAGAGAGAGCATGAGCAGTGGAAGGGCAGAGATAGAGGGAGACACAGAATCCAAAGCAGGCTCCAGGTTCTGAGCTGCTAGCACAGAGCCCGACGCGGGGCTCCAACTCGTGAATTGGGTCGGACGCTTAGCCAACTGAGCCACCCAGGCGCCCCGGGATTTTGCATTTCTGACGGGTATTTACCTAAAAGTGGAATTGAGTTTAGGGTAAAACTAATTCAACTTTAGTAGATTGGCATGAAGTGTTTTTAAAAAGCATCACAAATGATTCTGATGAGCAGCTAGGTCTAGGAACCACTGAGCTCAGCTGTGAGGCCTAACCCAGCTTGTGTTTTATGGTGTTAGAGTGTAAAAGATATTTTAAACACCTAATAAGAATAGGATATTTGGTATTTCTTGAAAATTGGCCTCTGTCTTCCAGCTTACAAAGGAACTGGTTACATGAAAGCTGGTCAGTGTTAGGGTTGAGGGCTGTGGCACCAAAAACAGCCAGAAGAGTTAGCTGGTCTATATCTCAGGTAAGTGTCTTCACAATAGCTTATAAAATACCGCAAGTCAGAGGCTCTTCTACAAGCAACCAGGTAAAAAAGAGCACCATTTGCGCTCCAGCCTGGACTTCTGCTTCTATTACATCTCTGAAATCATGAAGCCCTTTGCACAAGCTCCACCCTCTGCCCAAAATACTTCCCACAGCGTCCCCTCCTTATCCTGTCTCCTTCCCCCATAAGTCTCCTCTTCCTGTCAGTACTGTGGTCATACTTGACTGAGAGCTCCTTGAAGGTAGGGCCTTGACTTAACCATCTCAGTGCAATCAGGCATTGCTGTACATTTTCAATCAATGCTCCTTCAGTTTTCATCAGTACTTTAAGAAAACTATCCTCAATTGGTATAAAATGAGCAGCTCCTTTATAACATTTCAGAGCATTAAAAAGCATCAATCACATACACTTTTCGAGGTGGTCCTTTGTTGGCGTCTTTCAGATCAACATAGTGCACATGTGAGTTCAGGCCCACTGACCCTAACCAGGACACATGGAGGAGATGAAGGAAGACAGGACAAACCTTACAGGAACTAGTTAACTAACCAATTAATTATTAACATGATATAGACATGGAAGAGTCTTTTCTTGAGGCTTGCAAGGAAACAGGATTTAGCTCTGGTTTGGCACTGATGTGATGGAGAAGCTAATTGGACTTTCTGTTCATTATTAACCTGTCTAGCCATGGTTTGCACAAAGATGGGAAAAGTAGCAAAGAGATACTCTTCCTTAGGAGATAATACCATTTCTAACTGGTTTAGAACAAGCAGTCTCTGAGCCCAGTTGCTGCATACAACCATGCAAGGCATACACTACACAATATCAGGATACAAAAATGGATCATTGGAGTTGTAAGCCTCCTTAATTTTATCCATAAAATTTAATTCAGGGTTATTATGAAGATTAAAAGAGCTACCACTTCTGAAACAGAGAGCACAGTGCCTGACAATGATTCATGGAACAGATTTTTGTTAAGAACCTGATCGTAGTGGATACTCATGGAATCTATAGCCCAGGAGAAGATGCAGACATTAAACAAACAAACAAATACATAAATAAATAAATAAATAAATAAATAAATAAATAAATAAATAAATAAATAAATAAATACCTATAGGGGCTTTTGTGTGGCTCAGATGGTTGAGCGTCCAGCTCCTGATTTCAGCTCAGGTCATGATCTCACGGTTTGTGGGTTCAAACCCCACATCAGGCTCTGTACTGACAGCGCAGAGCCTACTTGGGATTCTTTCTCTCCCTTTCCCTCTGCCCCTCCCCTGCTCTCTCTCTCTCTCTCTCTCTCTCTCACACACCAAATAAATAAATAAAAGCATATATATGTATATATACAAATTGTGGTTTGTGTTCTGAGGAGAAAAAACAAAGATAGAAACAATGAAAAAAGTAGAATAAATGAAATACAACTGAGAGTGGAGGGGTAGTGTGGATAAGTAAGGCCTCTCTGGGAAATGATGTCTAGGCTGAACAGGGGGATAAGTCTGAGTTCCCTTAGAAAAGAGTGGAAGAAGTTGGCTTTCCTGGATGAGGGTAGAGCACGTGCAGGAATGTGGCTGGAACACAGACAGCAAAGGAGGCACTGGTATGAGCTGAGGTTGGAAGTTCTTAACACATGCTATTTCCTACTCCTTTTCCTTGTTTCTCTGGTTCTATAACTTGGCATCTACTCCAGTCCCTGAGCACCAGCTGGTAAGTGATGTTTTCTGGTGAATAGTCTAATATGTTGTGACTCAGCTATTTTAAGAGGGTCTACAGGCATAGGCACAATCTTTAAGGAAACAGCTGATAAAGGCATTACTGAACTTTGGGACCCCATGTCCCCCTTTTCTCCCTTCAGCCAGTCCTCAATGGCACCAACCTGGGCACTGTAGCACCCTATGTAGAGCTTTCCCAGAAGTGTCCACGCTTCAGACCTTCCCCATGCTTCTTTCCTTTCATTCTTCATTAAACGTGGTCTATTTCACATCCAGTTCCCCCTGGGCCTGGTGAAATAACCGACCACCTCATCTGACCATTTAAGTCTATAATGGCTTAACAGGGTGACCCTTACATGTGCTATGTACTACCCACATTTTGGTAGTTGCTTTCAGGATCTTGACAAAGACAAATACTCATAGGGAAATTTCAAGCATAGTGAAAAATCAGATGGGCTAGATTTTTGGATGGTCATTAATCCTCCAATCTCATCATAATGGTCATATGGGGCGGGTGCACTAGGAAGTAAGGAACATCCATTTCAGAGGCTAGATCCAGACCTTGACATAACTTAATCCAACACTCAGAACAATACTTTTCTCTGCAATGGGCTCCTACAGCTTTCCCAGATGCCCTAAAGTTTCTGAGGGGTTAGGTAGGAAAAGAGCAACAAAAGAGGACACTGTGAATCCATTGATCACTTTTCAGATGGAGCCTGAGACAGGTTCCTGTGGGACCTGCTCTTGCAGCACTGGGCCTATGGTTCTCCCCTTTCTGTGAGGGTTCCTCTGGCATCAACCCATGTACCAAATGGGAATCTGACTTAATTTTTTTGTTGTCAATTAGTACATTATAGAAGGAGATCTGGCTTTCTTTTCAAATATCAAATAGGCAGTAAGAAACATGTCTACAAAACTATATGACTTTAATCATCTGTAAGGTAGGAGATAAATAGTACTTTATTGTACAGAATTGTAAGAACTAAAAAAAAAATAATATAGGTCAATAGTGTTAAGCACATAGAGACACCAAGAAAAGGATATTGTCACAAGTCCTTGTCCAAAATCCTTGGGGCCAGATATGTTTCTGAATTCAGACTGTTTGATTTTAGAAAGGTAATACAGTGTGTATATCATATATTGTGCAATAGTCCCAGTGGAGTCTGAGGAAACACACTCATATTTCCGTAATCCAGCATATTAATATTTTTTAAATCAAATGTATGCATATTCATACTAAGTGGAATAAATAAAGACTATAAAATAGTTTCACATCAGTTCAGGTTATGCTTTGTCACTGCAGTGGACTGAATGTTTGTATTCCGCATCCCCCCCATTCATATGTTGAAATCCTAACTCCCAGTATGATAGTACAAGGAAGGGGAGTCTTTGAGAGGAAATTAGGTCATGATGGTGGAGCCCTTACAAAAGGGGTCCCAGAAAGCTCTCTTGCTATCTTTCCATCATGTGAGGACACAAGGAGAAGTTAGCAGTCTGCAATTTGGAAGAAGACTCAGGAGCTAATGATGCTGGCCCCTGATCTTTGATTTCCAGCCTCCAGAACTGTGAGAAATAAATTAGTGTTGTATATAAGCTGCCCAGTCCATGGTACTTTTTTAGAGCAGGCTGAAATAAGACAGTCATGAAATGATTTTGCACCAAACTTACGAAACATAACACCTTTGTTATTATAATGTAATGGGTTGCAAACAGCTTTCTGTTATGTTTTGCTTGTAAACCAACTTGTAAGACTATTCTCCTTTCCTCCCTTTCCAAGCTTTTCAAAGACCACTTTCCTTATTTATTCTAATTATGGTTTGAAATGTAGAAACAGAAAATTCTTATTATGTTGTGAACTGAGGGCATAAAGAGCTGGTGTGTAGACATATGAGAGAATGAATTGTTCTTTAACTTTAGGATGAGGTCTAGAACATCAGAGAAGCAGATTTTAACTCAACAGAAAAAGAAATTTGATGGTAACTCAAGGGACTGGGTTGTGAGTGGTGGAGGTTCCTGCCATTGGAAGTGCCCAAGCAGAGATGGCAATGTATCCATCATGGATGCTGTAAGTAAATTCCTGCAATGAGCTGGGGGTTAGGATATAGGATGTACAAAGTTCCTTCCAAGTCTAAGCCATATAATTCTATGCTTTTATTAATGGATTTAGTCACAATCAAGGGATATTTCATCTCTATTATGCCAGGACCTTCAGGAAATTGGTATTTCCATCTGATCACTAAGCTATAAACAACCTAGTAGATATGTTAGGCAGTCTATTGCTGAAGTGTGCTCCGTGGGATGTGAATAGAGTTCAGTGATCAAGGAAGTTTGGTTAGACAATGTTGGGTTACACAATTTAACATCGTTTTTAAAGGACTTATCATTGTCTTCAAAATGCTAATATCTATCATAAATCTTTAAGAGGAAAAGGTAAAACGCAGGGTTTCTCAAACTTGTTTATCTATCGGCTCTAATTTAGAATGTATCTGACAGAGTTTGCCTTCTAGAGAACACACTTTGGGAAAAGCAAGTCTAAGAATGTCATAGCTTGGTAAGATAAACTAAGATGTATAGTGCTGTTACTTGCCAGGCATGATGCAAGGTATGGGGGAAACAGTGATGACTGAGGCCTATTCCCTACCCTAAAACGCAAGGTGCCAGAATCTGGCATCTTGGTCAATTAAGTGATTATTAAGCATCTTATATTTTCACATTCACTTTTATGAATTCCCCCCTCCCCCCATTCTGTCTTTAAGTATCACAGGAAACTATTTGCTGAATAAGAACCCAAGGTGTAGAGGCAGGAGAGCAGAGGACTTAGCAATTGCAGCCTCTGAGTTTGGAAGCTTCTCCTGAGCCCATGAACCCACCTGCCATTTGCTCACCCCAATCTCCGCTACACAATGTCATTATTTGTTGTCTCTGGGCACTAATGAGTCACTTGGAGATCTCTCTTAGATCATTAATGGTGGATAGAAGACTTCAGGGCTCCAGTGAAGCCAAAGGTGCTGAGTATTCAAGCCATTTATTATCAGCATGATGAACACTGACAATGGGCTTATATGGTCAGATTATACACTTAATTTAATTAATAAAAAAATTAAGATCATCACCATTAACCTGCATTTGCTCAGAATGCCACAGGGGTGATTAGTTAGAATGGCACTGAAGGTTTTATAGTCCACTCTAGTAAGAATTACTTTGGTACCAATTAGGATTTTCCATAATATCACCCTGTGTAATACCCCTATTACATTACACATTTTCTACAAGTGATTGAGTTCAATACAACGCAGATACGATGTCACAGGACTCTCCCTCAGAGCATGCATGGGAACTCCCACAAATGTTAACGCACTCACTAAGTGGAGAGGAGACCCTGATTTTTTATATTATGCAAACCCATTTCAAGGGTAATGATTCTCTGTCACAGCTTCTCAGAGGATTGGGAAATTAGACTCACACACAGCTAGAGAGGCTCAGGCAGATAAAGCTTCTTTCTTGCACATCTCAGATTAGTGTTCCTTGCTCCAGATGGGCATTTTTATTTTTTCAAGTCTATGTGACTTTGAATAGCTTACTTTTAGAGCCAAAGAAGAACAAAGCATTCAGACAACTTTTTTATAATTAAAAAAAAAAGGGGCGCCTGGGTGGCTCAGTCGGTTGGGCGGCCGACTTCAGCTCAGGTCATGATCTCGCGGTCCGTGAGTTCGAGCCCCGCGTCGGGCTCTGGGCTGATGGCTCAGAGCCTGGAGTCTGCTTCCGATTCTGTGTTTCCCTCTCTCTCTGCCCCTCCCCCATTCATGCTCTGTCTCTCTCTGTCTCAAAAATAAATTTAAAAAAATGTTAAAAAAGTTAAAAAAAAATTAGTACATGAGTAATTCCTGTGCATTGAAGAAAAATCAAATGGGAAAGCACTGATTAAAAGAGAGTGCATAGCAAAAGAAACCATCAACAAAATGAAAAGGCAACCTACTGAATGGGAGAAAGTATTTGCAAATCATGTATCTGATAAAAGGTTAATATCCAAAAAATATATAAAGAAGTCATACAATTCAGTAGCAAAAAATAAAACAATCACGATCTCGCGGTCCGGGAGTTTGAGCCCCGCGTCAGGCTCTGGGCTGATGGCTCAGAGCCTGGAGCCTGTTTCCGATTCTGTGTCTCCCTCTCTCTCTGCCCCTCCCCCGTTCATGCTCTGTCTCTCTCTGTCCCAAAATAAATACAAACGTTGAAAAAAAAATTAAAAAAAAATAAAACAATCAAACAATGGGCAGAAAACCAGAATAGGCATTTTTCCAAAGCAGACATACAGATGGCCAACTGATACATGAAAAGATGCTCAACATCACTAATCATCAGGGATATGCAAATCAAAACCTCAAGGAGATATCACCTCACACCTGTTAGAATGGCTAGTATTAAAAAAAACAAGAAAAATAAGGGGCACCTGGGTGGTTTCAGTCGATTAAGTTGACTCTTGATTTCAGCTCAGGTCTCGATCCACAGTTTGTGAGTTCGAGCTCTGCTTTGGGCTCTGTGCTGTCAGTGTGGAGCCTGCTTGGAATTCTCTCTCCCCCTCTTTCTGCCCCTTCTCCCACCTCTCAAAATTAATAGATAAATATTTTTAAAAAGACAAGAAAAATAAGTGTTGGTAAGGATGTGGAGAAAAGGGAATCTTTGTGCACTGTTAGTGGGAATGTAAATTTGTGTAGCCACTATGGAAAACAGTACAAACCTTCTTCAAAAAAGTGAACATAGAACTACCATGTGACTCAGCAATTCAACTTTTGGATATTTATCTGAATAAAACAAATCTAACCTAAAAAGATATATGAACCCCCATGTTCACTGCAACATTATTCACAATGAACAAGATATAGAAACAACCTAAATGTTAATTGACAGATGAATAGATAAATGTGGTATATATACAATGGAATATATTCATCCATAAAAAGGAATAAAATCTTGCCATTTGAAACAACATGGATGGACCTTGAGGGCATTACGCCAAGTTAAATAACTCAGCAGAAAAAGACAAATACTGTATTATCTCATTTATAGGTAGAATCAAAACAAATCAACCAACCCAAGCTCAGAGGCAGGGAGTTGGGGTGGGTGATATGGCTGAAGGTGGTGAAAAGGCACAAACTACCAGTTGTAAAATAAATAAGCCATGGGGATGTAATATACAACATGGTAACTACAGTTAATAATACTATATTGCATAACTGAAAGTTGCTGACAGAGTAAATCTTAAAAGTTCTCATGAGGGGTACCTGGGTGGCTCAGTTGGTTAAGTGTCTGACTTTGGCTCAGGTCATGATCTCATGGTTCGTGAGTTCAAGCCCCATGTCGGGCTCTGTGCTGACAGCTCAGAGCCTGGAGCCTGCTTTGGATCCTTTGCTTCTCTCCCTGTCCCTCCCTGCTTGCGCTCTGTCTCTCTGTCTGTCTGTCTGTCTCTCTCTCAAAAATAAGTAAACATTAAAAAAAATTAGGGGTGCCTGGGGGCTCAGTTGGTTGAGCTTCTGACTTCGGCTCAGGTCATGATCTCATGGTTCATGAGGTCAAGCCCCGCATAAGGCTCTGTGCTGACAGCTCAAAACCAGGAGCCTGCTTCAGATTCTGTTTCTCCCTCTCTCTCTATCCCTCCCCAACTTGCGCTTTGTCTCTGTCTCTCAAAAATGAATAAATGTTAAAAATATTTTTTTAATAAATAAAATTTTTTTAAAAAGTTCACATCATAAGAAAAAATTCTGTAACCATGTATAGTGAAAAATGTTAACTAAATTTATTGTGGTGATCATTTTGTAATATATACAAATATCAAATCATTTATGTTGCACACCTGAAATGAACATAATGTATGTTATTTATACCTCAATTAAAAAAATGTTTTAAAGAGTATAAAAATTACATATGATCTCATCACCCTCAGAAATCCACTTATCACTTAATTATACAGCTTTCCAGATTTTTTTCTATGCAAATATATTTTTTTTAATTTTTAAATATAAATGGGACCATATTATACAGGCTGATTCATTAACAACACCAACATCTTGTCAGGTGAATAACAATTATTTTTTTTTAGTTTATTTATTTATTTTGAGAGCGAGAAAGAGTGAGAAAGAGTGAGGGTGAGTGGAGAAGGGGCAGAGAGAGAGGGAGAGAGAACCCCAAGCAGGCTCCATGCAATCAGTATGGAGCCTGATGCAGGGTTCAATCTCACAAACTGTGAGATGATAACAGCTGAAACCAAGAGAGGACACTTAACAGACTGAGCCATCCAGGTGCCCCAATAATTATTTTTTAAAAAGTTTTTAAGTTTAATTATAGGTTTTTACCTGTATTTACACAACTAGTTGCTTATTGTAGATTTCTAATTTCTTAACATTATAAACTTCAACTGTGGTGAACACCTTACTGGAAAAATCTCTGGGCACATTTTAAATTGTTTCCATAGAATAAATTCTTAGAAGTGGAGTTTCTGGGTCAAAAATTTTGTACATTTTAAGGCTGCTGATACCCTTTGCCAAATCGCTGTTCCAAAAGGTTTTACCAATATTTGTTCCCATCAGCATCCTCACCAAAAATGGGCTTTCAAAATTCTCATTCTTTTTTGTCTTTACTGAGTAGATAGATGAAAATGGTATTGTGTCAGGGAAATCTTCATAATCTGGGCCAAAAGCATGAGTGTGATCTGAGTAGGTAAAAAGTGGGAAGGGCTGGGGATGTAAGATATCAAATATTATTCAAATATCATGAGACCCCAATTATTCAATAAACATTTATTGAGCACTCAGTCTCTGCCCAAAGGAGTTTCATTGTGTGTCTGTGTGGGCAGGGTGGGAGGTCTACCATGACAACAGACAACGACATAATACAGCGTGAAAGCATGTAATGGAGAAAAGTACAGGGTATTATGGGGGTTTTTACAGTCAGGGAAGGCTTCCTGGAGGAGGCAGCCTTGAACTGAGACCTGAAGGAGGAGAAGAATTGGCCAGTGGTTGGTAGGAAAGGTTCAAGAATGAGTCCAGCATGGTTTAGGAAAGGACTGAATGAATTTTCTCCTTTCTTCCTTCATTCTATAACTTTGTGTTTCTGGCCTGCTATATGTCAGGCACCGTGCTAGGAGGCAGGGACATGGTGATCAACAAGAACAGATCCCTTCCCTCACAGAGTTTCAGTTCTAAGGTGGGGGTTGGGTGGAGCCATTGCCTGTAGAGCCCATTGGACTTTAAGCTCTGAGAAAAGGAGGCTTGCTTACCCTGGTCAACCTTGATATCCATGGCACCAAGAACAGAGCCTTCATGAAATCTGTGAAGCTATCAGATATAAGAAAAAAACCAGGGCTAACCCAGATAAAGGGGAAAAAAATGAGTAAGAGATCTGAGTTGCCAAGGAGAGAAGGAAGGCAGAGAACAGAAGCAGGTGAAAGAGGAGGGGAGAATCATGAAAAGGAGAAAAAAGAGAAGAAAGATGAGGATGCAACCTATCAGAGAGCAGCCATGGGGTGCCTACCCTCACAGCGCAGGTATCCATCAAGACCAGACTGCCTGCCCTCTCACATTCCCCACCCCACGCCAATGAGAGCAGACAGGGAGGAAAGAGGGCCATCCCCAGAAGGCAGAGCAGACCATTTCCCTTGCTCAAATATTTATGTGAGCAGAAAGCAGCTACAGCCAGGTGGCTGAGCTGACATCCAGGCCCTTCTATTTCTGAGGACTTTCTCATCAGGCTCATGTCATCTTTGGTTCTGTGACCTAACCAAATTGGACTTTTCATTTCTTAAAAACATACCTGATCCTCCCCCAAATGTTTTTCCTCTCACTGCTTTTCAAAAATAAATAATAAAAACCTACATCTTCCATCCCGTCACATTTCCTGGATTTGGCACATCAGGCTGTGAGGGTCACATCTACTTAAGTCACGTCTGTAGCCTTAGATCAGACAACTTGTGTCTGACTCGACCTGGCGTGACAACTTAGAAAGGATGAGACAAGAAAATCGAGCAGGAATGGGAAAAAGGAAAACGTCATCCCACGTTTTCTTTTTTTTTGTTTGTTTTCTTTTTTTTCTTTTTGGTCAGCACAACTTTACAAATACTTTCACATTTTGTTTCATTTTTTTTCTCCCTCCTAAAGCTGGCTGTCCATAAAAAATTTAGGATGAATGTTCATTCCCTAAATGTCTTGGGTAATTGGATGGAATTTCCAGCAAGTGTCAAGCATTGAGGATAAAAAAATATCTCCTGACTTCAGCAGTATAATCCAAAAACTCTCATTAGTTACTCCACTTTATTTAAATATATATTTTTTCTTCAATGTTTTAGGTGATGAAGAAGATTAAAAATGATCCCATAACAGTCAGTATAGTATTTTACATTCACTGACCTTTTGTGTAATTTGATATGTTCCTTTAGGAAGTCAGCTATGGCTGTGTTAGGTGAAAGCCTGATTTATAAACATTGTTCAGGGGTATGCAGGGAGGGGGTGAGGGGAGTATGTATTTTGTTCCCATCCTCAGTTTTTAATCTTTTAAACCCGGTCACACCTTTTAGCAGTTCATTAATGTATTTTTATTCTTCCTTCGAAAATGACTGCCATATTTCCTCTACTAATGCTCAGTTCCTCAGGAGAACTAGGCAGAGCTGAGGTGGAGGTTTCAGGGCTGAGTCATATGGAGGGGGAGACAAGGGTGTGACTGGGAAAACAAAGCTTCAAATCTGAAGGCAAAATTCTCAACCAGACAGACCATTTCTTTTCTTTTCTCTTTAAAAAATATTTGTTTATTTATATTTCAGAGGGAAAGAGAGAGAGAGAGAGGGAGGGAGGGAGGAATGGGCAAGGAGAGAGGGAGATAGAGAATCCCAAGCAGGCTCTGCACTGTCACTGCAGAGCCTGATGCAGGGCTTGATGTCATGAATCACAAAAACAAGAAAACAAGAGCCAAAAACAAGAGTTGGATGCTTAACCAAATGAGCCACCCAGGTGCCACGAGACAGCCCATTTCTGGAGTGGCTAGAACATGGCACAGGCTGAGGAGAGAGATCAGATCCCCAAACTGCCATAGTGGATCAGATTCACAATGAGTGGTGCATATTATATGCCCCCAAATCTAATGAATTATTCATTTAACTAGTAAATTGTTCATTAGTGAGAAATACCTGGTTGTTCCCTCTGAAGTACCATTCTCAAACATTGACCACGTTTCTCCCAACTACCCTTAAATTCCAAATCCACTGCCACTGATGCCTTATTACAGAGCTTACAGAACTAGTGCTTTATCTAGGCCCACTAGTTCATCTGATCCTCACAGCAGCTAGGATGGGTGTGTTATAAGGTTTGCAAATAGTGAAATGGGACTTAATAGCTTGTGACTTGCACACTCAGATCAAAGGTGCACTCTAAATACCACATCTAGACCCCTCATAAAGAAACTACAGAACAAAACAGGTTTGTTTTTTTTTTTAAAAAAGAAGATCTAAAATTTACCAGAGAGAAGTCTGATTACCTTCCAAACAATGACAGCAGATTTCTCTATGGCAACACAACAGAAGAATAACTTCAAAGTGCTGATGGGAGAAAAAATAAGGTGATGTAGAATCTTATACCCAGCTAAACCATAATTCAAAAATGAGTATGAAATAAGGGCATTTTATGAATAAAATTATAAGGAAGTTTACTGTCTATAGACCCCGTGAAAAGTGACCCATTCACAAGAGGAATGATGAAACAATGGTGAGCAGGCAAAATGGAAATTTAATTAATTTACTTTTCACAAGTAAAAATATTTTCTAAAATATTTTATAAATATTTAGTATTATATAAAATATTGTATAAAATAATATCTAAAGGTGAAATAAAATCTCTAACATAATAATGAATAATAAATAAAATGGGGAGAAACTTAATGGGTTGTTAAAGTTGCTAAATCCTTGTCATGTGAAGAACAATACTGAATAAATTTGAATTCTGTTTGGAAAGAATACAAGTTTGCAGGGAGATTAACATAGAAAGTTTTAGTTGTACCAACTTTTTTTTTCTTTTACTTAAAAAAAAAAAACTCGAGAAAATATGTCTTACCATTAAGATTTGCTCAGTCCAGGGGCACCTGAGCCGCTCAGTCGGTCAAGTGTCCAACTTCCGCTCAAGTCATGATCTCAACGGTTTGTGAATTCAAGCCTCACGTCGGGCTTTGTGCTGACTGACAGCTCGGAGCCTGGAGGCTGCTTCAGATTCTGTGTCTCCCTCTCTCTTTGCACCTCCCCTGCTTATGTTCTGTCTGTCTCTCTCTCAAAAATAAACATTAAAAAAAAAAGATTTGCTCAGGCTATGTGGTGGGTACATGGATATTATCTGTAGTTTTCTGTATATTTTGCATAATTAAAAAAATGAAAGTCTCCCTTTTTATTTGTCAGTCTACAACAAAAACATTTAAAGTATATCCTCTCTCAGGAAAGAATTTGACTCTAGAATTTTAATTTATGAAGATATACAACAAGTACAAAAGTTTAAATATAAGCAAGTTTATGGTACTGAAAATTAGAACTAAACTCCTTGAAGGCTTTATCTACTTTATACCTTCATCCTCTGAAGAACCAGCACTGAACTTAATATTAAGCCTTCAATAAATACATGTGGAAATAATAAGTCAACAGATGTACTAAATGTCAAGAGGCAGGTAAGTATGTAATATGTTAGAAATTTTACCACCAAAAATATTTAAAATTTATATTCTGATATAAGTATAAATATTTTGATTCATATTTCTACCCAGGTATGCCAGAATAAAGCTACTTCCCTGAACTTCCCTTCCCTGTTAACTCTCTCTCTCTCTCTCTTTTTTTATGTTTATTTATTTATTTTGAGAGAGAGAGAGCATGAGTGCAAGTCAGGGAGGGTCAGAGAGAGAGGGAGAGAGAGAATCCCAAGCAGGTTCCGCACTGTCAGTGAGAAGCCCCATGTGGGGCTCAATCTCACAAATTATGAGGTCATGACCTAAGCTGCTGAAACCAAGAGCTGATGCTTAACCAACTGAACCACCCAGGCACTCCCCCCACCCCCATTAATTCCTCTTTCTCCTAAATAGGTCTCAATCAAATTCAAGGGAGAGGCTAATCAGACCTTCATTGGACACTTAATACTTTTAGTCTTCCTCATACAGGTGCTCTCTCCTCCATCTCAACTGAATTCTCCTCACCAGTTCTAGCTGTCTCCTATGTGTCCTGCACCAATCTGTACCTCTGTCCTTTGTCACCCAGTACTTCTTCTCCCCCTGTAGTTCCTACTTTGATGAGCAATAATACAAACAAGAATTAATAATCTTTTTGAACGTCCACTGGTTATTACACGTATTATTTCATTTAATTCTCAAACATTTATGCGAGGTAGAGATTAGTATTACCCCCATTTTACAGATGCAGAGAGTAAGACAGGTGATTAAGAAACTTGCTCAAAATTACGGGCGCCTGGGTGGCTCAGTCGGTTGGACGTCCGACTTGGGCTCAGGTCATGATCTCGTGGTCTGTGAGTTCGAGCCCCGCGTCGGGCTCTGTGCTGATGCCTCGGAGGCTGGAGCTTGCTTCCGAGTCTGTGTCTCCCCGCCTCTCTCTGCCCCTCCCCTGCTAGTGCTCTCTCTTTCTCTCTCTCAAAAATAAATAAACGTTAAAAAAATTAAAAAAAAAAGAAACTTGCTCAAAATTAGACAGAGGGCAGGTGAATTTTTCCCCAGAACTGTAGCTCCTGACTAGTACAAGAGCCTGCATTCACTAGCTAAAGGAAGATGAGGGGAAGGAGGAGGAGGAAGAAGAGAAGAAGAAGAGGAAAAGGAGAAGAACGTGTGTACTTGAATCTGACATGTCCAGCCTAGTGTGGCTAGAACTGCTTTCTCTCATGCTCACTCAGGCAGCTGCAGAGTTGGAGCCAAGTGACCTGCTGGTTTACAGCACAGGAGGGTGGTCATAGTTCAGGATGATGGGGCCTGAGTGCCCCATCCTGGATTTTTAGTGCAAATTTCCAGATTAATGGATGATCAGTGCATGGTTAACTGGTAAAATGGGGGTATCCTGCCCATTGGGATGCGTGGCAAGCCTCTGATTAGAGTTACTATCCAATCCAGGTGTGAGCCAGGGACAGGTGAGCAGAGAAGGATGAAAGCCATGATTATGGAGAGAATAGCACATCCACAGCAATGCCTGAGGAGACTCTGAAGAAGAGAGATCAGAACCACGTTCCCTCCATCTTTCTTCAGGGATAGGTGAGACAACAGTGAGATAAAGATGCTAAATGCCTTGGAGATGGCAAAGAGGTCTTCTGCTCATCCAATTTTAAACACAGACTTCTAGCTCAACTCTGTGAGGCAGGCAGGGCAGAATTTACTGTCCCCATTTTACAGAGGAGGAAACTGAGGCACAGAAATTACATGGTTTGCAAAAGTTACGATATGAATGAATGGTAGGATTAAGACTGAAATGTGTGTGAACTTCCTGTCTCCAGGTCAGAGTTCAATCCTCTACACTTAGGCACTACCTGCCCACACGTGGCCTTTCCAGAATTTGCAATAGTGCCCCCTTCCTCCCAGCAGGAGTAGGAGGCACCCAATGGGGGCCAGGTTAGTGAACAGAACACTAGTTGGATCTCTGCCCCCTCACCCCCCACGGCACACCCTACACCATCTAGGAATGGCATCCTGCTCTGCCCCACCCAGCTTCACTCTTAGATCCTGTTCCTCTTTACCCATTAAAATCCCTCCTCACCTATGTACTGTCCACTGAGCAGCTCTGGTCCTGGGGATGCCATGCCAAATGGTTGTCACAGGCAGGAAGTCTGTGGTTGGGGGCTATGCTTCCCAGGGTTCAACTTGATGGGTATAAGGATGGCATCCATTACCCAGGTCCTGCCTGATCTGACCCCCCCAAACTCTGTCCTCATGAAGCCCCCCTTCTATTTAACATCTCCCCTATTACCAATGTCTTCTCTGGCAGCAAAGGACATCGTGTGATACAGTGCTTCGCACAGTGTGCATGCTCCATAAATATTAAATGATGACAGGACATTTTTTTCAAAAAGATGAAGGTTCCACCTCTTCGCACTCTCCTCGTTGTACATCTTTGCCAAGAGTGGGTTAAGATGGTCTGTCTTTTAGCAAGACTCAGGGTTTAGAGATTAGTGAAGTGAGAATTGGTCGGGTTTAATGGCACAGATAATATTTTATTTTTATTTCAATTTTAATACACTATCAACATGCAATGAAGTAAGATATACGGCAACACTTGAGGAAGGAACTGCCCTCCAACTTATCTTCAGTTACCAATTTGGGACCAGTTTCTGAAGTTATTTTTCTGCCAGTCTTGAGAATCTCAGAAAAATTTGGCTTCATCAAAATGATATATTAGGAAGGGTAAAGGTCACCTTAAACTTTGCACAAGAAATCAGAGTAGTGTTTGACCATGACACTTGGAAATTTTTCCCCCCAAAGATATAAAGAAGCTAGAAAAAAGGAAAACTTCTTTCCTCTGAACAATGAACTTTCTTCATTCTCTGATGGCATCCAAGATATTTATTTTGACCCCAGATACCATTAGATGTACAAATGGCTTAGCAAGCTAGGAAACTGATCTAGCTGTGAAGACCTTCAGGATTGTAATTCCTTATTTATGTCTGTGGCTCCATTGGACTGGGCATCCTTCAGGTCAGGGACCACATCTAATTCACCTTAGTGTCTCTATCACCCAGCACACTGCCTGGTACATAGAAGGTACCCATTATAAGTTTGATGAATAACAACAATAATAAAAATAGCTAACAGGTGTTGAGTATTTACAATGGGCCAAATGTCTCTGAGTATTTTATGGGTAGCATTTTACATTGAATATTCAGTATAACCTTATAGGGTGGCATTATGAACTGAATTGTGTCCTCCCCAAAATTCATTTGTTGAAGTCCTAACCAGTACTTCAACATGTGACCTTATTTGGAAATAGGGTTCATTGCAGATGTAATTAGCTGCATAGAGATGAGGTCACACTTGAGTAGTGTAGGCTCCTAATAGAATATGATCAACGTCCTTATAAAAAGGAGAAATCTGGATATCGACATGCACATAGGAGAACACCAGAAGATGATGAGGTCAGAGATCAGGAAGATGCATCTACAAGCCAAGCAATGTCAAAGATTGCCAGCAAACCAGCAGAAGCCAGGAGAAAGGCATGGAACAGATTTTTCCCTCACAGCCCTCAAAGAAACCAAGCCTGCCTATATCTTGATCTCAAACTTCCAGCCCCCAGAACTGTGAGACAATGTATTTTTGTCATTTAAGCCACTCAGGTTGTGGTGCTTTGTGACAGTTGCCCTAGGACACTAATACAACATACTGTTATTATTCCCATTTTATAACTGAAGAAAACAGAGCCCCAGAGGAATTAACTTTACTGAGATCAAAGAGATAGGAAGTGTTGAGAGCAGGACAGGCACTCAGGCTGTCTGACTCCCCATGACTTACTACATGACTTTCTATGTGTAGGATGATGTCCCTGGCCTGCTGAGACATCTGAAGGAGCTGCTTCGCCTCTCATTCTTGGGTTCCTCTTCATTGAGCCAAATGTATTGAGTGCCCATTCTGGGCATTGGAATACTTGCATAAAGGTAGGAAATACATCCTTTTCCCTCAAAGAGTTGACAGTACTGTTGGAAAGATGAGAAAAGTGAAGAGCCTACAACATATCAGGTGCTTTACACAGGGTATGCCAGACAACAATGTGAGAACACCACACTGTGAAGAAACTGAGACCTACAAAGTGACATTGTCAGCATCCTCACAGCTAGGAAATGACAGATCTGAGAGGTTCCGCCATGTCTGTCTGACTTCAGGACCCATGGCCTTTCTATTCCTCCTGTCACCCTACAAACCTACATAAAACAATCCAAGATTAAGATGTGAACAAGTGAATAACAATGGCCCCCACACAACTGATCAGGGCTCAAACCAGCTCCTGCCAACCCTGATACTGTGGCAGTGATAAGGCCAAGAGATGGGGTTAGAGAGGTGTGTGGGTATGTGTGTCCAGTGGTTTGGGATTTGAATACTCATGGTCATCTTATTTAACTCTCCCAACAGCTCAACAGGAAGACAGCGCTTACACTCTGCATAATGTTTCTCAACTGGAGGAGTTTTCACCCCCTAGCAGACATTTGCCAACATTGGGGGCATTTCTGATGGTCACTACTGGGAGTGGGGTGGAGGGGGGTGTGCTACTGACCTCTAATGAGTAGAGACCAGCAATGCTGCTAAACATCCTATAATGCATAGGACAGTCCACCCTCCAAGCAAAGAATTCCTGTCCCCAAGGTCAGCAGTTCTGAGGTTGAGGATCCCTGCTCCATTTGATGAAACTGAGGCTTAGAGAGGTAGAGACATTTGTTCAAGCTCACACTGCCAGTAAGTGATGGGGCCAGGATTCATACTGAGATCTCTTGTGTCTAGGCTTAGTGTACTTCCTACTCTACCACACTGCCCTCTTTTTGATATGAAACAGGAAGTCACATCCTAACTTTTGGGGAAGAAGAAATGTTTGAAATGTTGGTTGGAAAAATATTTCTGGTAGCTGTATTGTGAGGAGAAACAGGAGAACTCAAATGACTCCCCTTCTTCCTAGGAATATTCTCTCCTCTCCAAACTACCTGGCTGTAGTAAATACTGGGTTGCCCTATCTAGATCCCCCCTTTCTCCTAGCTGCTCAGCACCTCTCCCAGAACTACCCTGAGCCCAAGAGAGCCACCCTACCCAACAGCAAGCCCCCTGGTGGCTGACAGGTAGAAAGGTCTGGTCCCCTTGCCTCAAGATGGGACAACCCTGAAGGGCCATCCCAGCTGCAAAGCCCCCACAGCATTGGCTGGGGCCTCTTTGTGGTTTCACGTATCCCTCTGCCAGCCCTGCTTCTGTCACTCCCTCAAAGGTGCTGTTTTCCAGTAAACCGCCTACCCACAAAACTCCATCTTAGAGTCCTCGCCATAGGAAACCTGATGTAAGTTGCTAGTTAAAAATGATCATTTGAGTACTGTAAATAGCTCATGATGTAACAGTAAGTGAAGAAAATCACAACAAAGACTAGATATATGCTATGATACCAATTCTATATGAAAGAAGACAGCAATAGCTTGAGTTCCAGAGAGAGACAAACCTGAGTTCAAATACAACCTCAACAAGTACTAGCTGTGCAACCTTGAACAAATTGTGTAACTCCTTCAAACCTGTTTTTTTTTCATTTACAAAATGAAGACAATAACAATACCTACCTCTTGGATTGCTATGTTAAGAGTAAATGACTTGGCACATGTAGAATATTTAGCATGGTGTTAACTCGTTCAGGAAAAAAGACTGGAAGGAAATCTGATATGATGTTAATGCTCAATACCCATGAGTGTTGGGGTTAGAAGAGACTTTTATTTTCTTTTCAATTCTCCATACTTCCTAAAATTCTACCATTAACAAATTATAAAGGACATCTATGGTTATAGCATCATTGCCTCCATCTCAGCTGTGCTTAATTTTCATTTGGGGACAATAGTCCAGAGATGCTGGCTCCATGTTTCAACCACTACTCCCATGACCTGCATGGAGCATATAACTGAGACTGAGTCAGTTAGTCCTGGTGGCCCCAGGGACTGTTTCAGGGTAGGCACATGACCTAAGCCATTCCAATCAAAGAGAGTTTTTGGACTTTTTCTTGGAATACTGGGACAAAAGAGGACACTCTATCACATGCTGTGAATGAGGAAGTACTTGTCTTAGGAGCCTTGATAGCCATCTTGTAACCACAAGATGAGCCTGCCTTAAGGTGAATACCTTGGAAGGCAGAGCTAGGAAAAAAGCAATCTCGTCTCTGGTGACACATTGACTCTCTGGCTCAAAACACAACCTATCTCTAGACTTTTCAGTTATATGAGTAAATAAATTCTACTAATTATTCAAGTAAATTTAAGTTGGTTTTCCCACTACTTACAACATAAGGACTTTTGAAACACTTGCATTATTTTCATAGTTACAGTCAGTTGGGCTTCCGACTCCAACTCAGGTCATGATCTTGCGGTTCTAGAGTCCAAGCCCCACGTCAGTCTCTGTGCTGACAGGAGCCTACTTCAGATTCTGTGTCTCCCTCTCCCTCTCTCTCTGTGCCCCTCCCTCGCTCATGCTCTCTGTCTGTCTCTCTCAAATAAATATTAAAAAAAACAACAACAAAAAAAACCCACTCCTTCCACAGGGCTAGATCAAGCCCCTCCTCCTCCAAGAGTGGTCACAGACAGTACTAGCTGAGGCTGCCTTTCCCATCAGTGAATGGCTCTAGTCTTCTTTGTTGGGATCTTCATCTGACATTAAATGAACTCATGCTTTCTGTTGCTCTCTGTCCCAGATGTATATATATATATACATCTGTCCCAGATGTATATATCTGACTTCCTAGGGAATCAGAAAATGGCTTGAGAATAGGGGTCATGTCTTATCATTCTTTCATAAATCTTACAATGCCATTTTAGAATCCCACAGGGTCCTTTTCCCCAGGTCTCACATTAATGAAAAACTTCGATTTAGACTAACATTATCTCTACTGTGGCAAATATAATTAAAAAAAAAAAGTTTAAAGAGGAGAACAAAAACAAAACATTATCTCTAAAAGAGGTTAAACAAATAGATGTACCTTGTATATTAGACACATTAATTTGTCAGTAAACACTTTACCTTGCCAGTAAAATGACTAAAATATATAATTACCATTATCCTGTTTAGATGTTTCTTAACTTTATATATAGAGAGAGGAATTTCCAGAGATTGAAGATGTCCTCTGAAATGTCCTCGGTACCAAGTACAGTGTGAAGGACAGCATTTACAAAGTCATTTCATTCCCAGGGCACTTGGGTGGCTCAGTTGGTTAAGCACCCTACTTCAGCTCAGGTCATGATCTCACACTTCATGAGTTCGAGCCCCACCCACATTGGGCTCTGTGCTGACAGTTTGGAGCCTGGAGCCTGCTTTGGATTCTGTGTCTCCCTCTCTCTCTGCCCCTCCTCCACTCTCACTCTGTCTCTGTCTCTCTCTCTCTGTCTCTCTCTCTCTCTCTCTCTCTCTCTCTCTCTCTCAAAAATAAGTAAACATTTAAAAAAAAGCAATCACAAAGTCATTTCATTGCCAAAGCTTGAAGGAGCCTAAGTGTTCATCTAGTGCAATCCTTTTACATTCCAGTTGAGGAAACTGAGGCCACACAGGCAGAGGGACTTTAAGGCAGCACCACTGATTGGTGTCAGAGCCAGGCTTTGAACTCAGGTCTTCTGGGTATCTAATAAAAACTCATTAAATTGAATAAAACATACCACTAGAATTACCTACAAAATACTGTGCAAATTCACCTTGTAAGGTGCTCCATAAATGCTTCAATAAGAGTTTTAAAGCAGGTTCAAAGTTGTTAACTCATTTTTCAACTTGTCCAAGGCCCCATATGATATAGAGCACTAGGCTGATGTAGGAAGGGATTTTTCTCCACCAGTCAGTCAGGTGGCTTATTTCAGCCCCCGGAGTAGCTGTTAATCAGGTTTCAATAGACTTCAGCGTTTCACTCAGAACCTGTTGGCAATCCTAAAACTCTACCGATCCTGTCATCTCTGCAAAATGAGCTCCAGCTATGGCCCCATCTGTTTTCAGTTTTATTGAGGGATCCCTTCAGAACAGTTCCTGCTGCAGCATTAATACGGACCTCAGCAGGGACCCCCTTCTTTACCCCGAGCTGCTCTCTCAGGGTACAAATGATGTGCTCCCACTCCCAGAGATTTAATAGCATCAAGGCAAGTTTGTAATGTGCTCTTTGTCCCAGTGCCAGTCCAGTCCTTCCCATGCACAATGTGGGAGCTATTTGGAGCTAGTGATACTCTTCTCTGAGCTGTCAGACCCTATCTGATTTTTTCCTTACAACTTTGCAGAGAATTCTCTTGCCCTACTTCTTGATTTTTCTCAAACCTGTTGAACCATTCGTGTGACACTTCTGCATCCTTCTATCCCAACCTCCTTGGCCAAGCAGATCTAACACAAATATCATCTAACACTCTGAGCAACTACTAGCAGCCCAACTTGGATCTAAGCAGAGTATCTCATTCAAACTTCTGATCACCTATGGTAGGTATTTGCTATCAGCCCTCTCAGTTGAGGAAACTAAGGCTTCAGAGAGGTTAAGTAACTGATGCAAAGTTACATTATTAAGAAAAGTCATATCATTAAGAAATTTTTGTGTTGGGATTTTTGAACCCAGGCAGTTCATTTCTAAGGTTAGGACTCTTTTTTTTTTTAATTTTTTTTCAATATATGAAATTTATTGTCAAATTGGTTTCCATACAACACCCAGTGCTCATCCCAAAAGGTGCCCTCCTCAATACCCATCACCTACCCTCCCCTCCCTCCCACCCCCCATCAACCCTCAGTTTGTTCTCAGTTTTTAAGAGTCTCTTATGCTTTGGCTCCCTCCCACTCTAATCTAAGGTTAGGACTCTTTACAAATGCACTGTCCTATCTCAAAGTTTATGAAAGTGATTCCCTTGGGATCTGCTCACATCACGGCCACCCATATGCAAATGATCACCAACGCTACCTTGATAGTAGGCTATCCATTAGGCACTATAGTCACTTTGCTTAGAAACTATGGCTTTCTATGAAAAGTATTTGAAACCTCAAAAATTATTCTCCCCCAAATATTAATAGAATATTGCAAGAGGGCAACACAAAAGATCCTTGTGATATGGAACGGCTCAGCATCTTTATTATGTTGGAATATACACAGGTGATAAAATTGCTTAAGATTTAATACACACACACACACACACACACACACACACACACACAAATGAGTACAAGTATAATGGGAAATCTAAAAAACATGATGGATAGTATCACTGTCAATATCCTGGTTGTGAGATTATCATATTATAGTTTTACAAAATGTTAGGGGTAAGTGGGCAAAGTATGTAAGAGACTATTAGGGGTAAGTGGGCAAAGTATGTAAGAGATCCCTCTATATTCTTTCTTTTTAAAATTCTTTCTTTATTTAATATAGTTTATTGTCAAGTTAGCTAATATACAGTGTATGCAGTGTGCTCTTGGCTTCGGGAGTAGATTCCCATGATTCATCACTTACATACACATCCAGTGCTCATCCCAACAAGTCCCCTCCTCAATGCCCACCATTTATTCTATATTCTTTCTTAAATGTACATGTGAATTTACAATTTAAAAAAAACATGGAAAATAAGAACATTGCAAAATAAAAATTAATCGTGTTTAAATGTTCACAAAATGTAATATTATGTCAATTGGTTCAGTGTAATAAGTCAATGATTGCATCATTTTTATATATAAATTTAAGTCACAAAGAAAATTAAATAATATTTATCAAACTTAATATTATAAAAATCCTTTCAAATTTTGTATGGAAGAAAAAAAATTGTGTATGATTTTGGACGTTACTGCATTGTGATGTATTTGGTATGATGTGGGTAGAGACTTCAAAACTAAGAATGTCTAAGGCCTATTAAGGTTTAAATGACCCTGTTTGCCACCCAGACTTCTTATCCTACCTCCAGTGAAGTATGATCTCTTGAAAAGGATCCAAACTTACCATCTCTAAAAGTAGGCTCCTTATCTCTACAAAATCATTATTTATTTCTGCATTCTCTTAATTGCTAATGGTCCACAAATTGGCATAATCTTCCTGAAGGTAAATTTGGCAATATGTATCAAGAATCTCAAAATTCTACTACCCTTTGGCCAAGGAAATGGTAGTTCTCACTTTTGGAAGACTAAGGACCTCAGTGTGATGAGGTTGGGTGATTTTTATTATTTTCTTTATATTTTTCTGTATTTCTTAGTTTCAAAAATTGGGAGAAAGGGAAACTGAAAAAGGCAGTTCCAATGTTACTAGCCATGAGGGAATTCCTTAATCTCAAATTCAGTGTTATTAATAGGACACACAAAAAATCATGAAAAATGAAATACTAATACAAGAAGTATAAATAAAAAAGAAGAAATTTTCAAGTAGTTAAAAAGCTCAACTTCCTGGGAGTCAAAGGATTGCAGATGAAAAGACAGGTAATCATATTTTATCCAACAGATTGGTGAAGATTAAAGAAAATTGTAATACCCAGGGTTGGAATGAATGCAGGAAGCTAGGTGCTGCTAGTCGAAGTATAAATTCTTATAATCCTTTAGTAGTAATTTGGTGATACATACCAAGAACTTAAATAATTCTCTTACCCTTGGATCCAATAATTTTCTTTCTAAAAATTTGCCTAAGAATCCAGGATGTATACAAAAATATTTATGCATAATGCTATAAAAATTTATACAGGAATGTTGTAGAGTTATTCATAATAGAAAAAAGAAAATAATCTAAAATGTCCAACATTAGGAGAATGGTTAAACTATTATGTATTAGTATTATTGGAGTACTGCAAAGCACATTAAAAGTGATAGCAAAGAGAAATATTTAAAGACATAGAGGGATAATTATGCTTCTTGATAGAAAGGGGGGGGGAAGAAGATTATAAAACAAGAGAAATACAATCCTATTTACATAAACACTCTCTTTACACATACATAAACACATACTACACATGAATATAGAAAACAGAAATTTTGGTTATATGCCCAAATGGTAAAGATCATTTTTCTGAATGGTGGAATTAAGGAAAATTGTTCTCTTTGATTTGGCCTATATTCTTAAAACAGAAACTGAAAAAAGGAAAACATTACTTTTGAAATGAAAACAAAACCCAAACTTTTTAAAAACAAAACAATAAATAAAAAGTATATTTGAATGCCTTCTGAATAGACTAGAACTTACCTCTGGAGAACAGTTATAGACATAAGGTCAAAAGAACCCTGGATATGCCATATATAAAATAAAGTTAATGGTGCCATTTTTTTGTTCACCACACATGGGTGTTTGAGGATTAGAAAAGAAAGTGGATTCAAAGAAGACACTTTAAAACCATATCTATATTATTATTGCTGTTATTATACTTGATAATATGCTATATCTTGTATGATAAAATGTGTCACCAAGAAAAGTATTTCTTGTTGTTGTTTAAGAAAACCATTCCCTTTTTTTTCTTATACATTTTGTTACACAGTAGTGAGTCTGATAACCAGATGATCATCTCAATAAATGAGGAGAAAGCATCTGACAAAATCTAACACTTTTTCATGATAAAAATACTCAACAATCAAGGAAGATACGGGAACTTCTTTAGCCTGATAAAGGGCATCTACAAGAACTTTACAGCTAATGTCAAACATAATGGTCAAAGTCTGAAAGCCTTCCCCAAGATCAGAAACAAAACAAGGATGTGCACTCTTAAGACTTCTTTTTTTTTTTAAGTTTATCTTTATTTATTTTGAGAGAGACAGACATGGTGCGAGCAAGGGAGGGGCAGAGAGAGAGGGGGAGAGAGAGAATCCCAAGCAGGCTCTGTGCTGCCAGAGCAGAGCCCAACATGGGGCTCAAATCCACAAAACCGTGAGATCATGACCTGAGCTGAAGCCAAGAGTCAGACGCTTAACTGACTGAGGCACCCAGGCGCCCCTCAAGACTTCTATCCTACATTGTATTAGAAGTTCTAGCCAAGGCAATTAGGCAAGAAAATGAAATGAAAGGCATCCAGAATGGAAAGAAATAAGTAAAACTATCTTCTATTTGCAGATGACATGATATCGCATACAGAAAATCCTAAGGAATACACACGCGCGCACACACACACACATACACACACACACTTATCAGAGCTAATAAGCAAGTTCAGCAACATTGCAGGATACAAGATCAATATACTAAACTGTATTTCTTTACACTAGTAATGAACAATCTGAACATAAAAATAAGAAAACAATTCCTTTTCAATAGCATTAAAAAGAATAAAATACTGGGGAACAAATTTTTAAATTTTAAAAAATTTTTATTTATTTTTGAGAGAGAGAGAGACAGAGCTAGGGAGAGGCAGAGAGAATGAGGGAGACACAGAATCCAAAGCAGGCTCCGGGCTCTGAGCTGTGAGCACAGAGCCCCATGCAGGGCTTGAATTCACAAACCACGAGATCATGACCTGAGTCGAAGTCAGATATTTAACTGACTGAGCCACCCAGGTGCCCCAGGAATAATTTTTTAAAAAGAAGTGTAAGTCTTAAACCCTGAGAACTACAAAACATTGTTGGAAGAAAGGAAAGAATTTCTGCCTAAATAAATAACAAGCCATGGATTGGACGACTCAGTACTGTTAATATGTTAATATTAATACGCCAAATTGATTTAGAATTCAATACAATCCTTATCAAAATTTCAAGTGCCTTTATTTCTGCAGAAATGGACAAGCTGATCCTAAAATTCATAAGGAAATGCAAGAGTAGCCAAAATAATTGTCAAAAAGAAGAACAAATTAGAAAGACTCACACTTCCTAATTTCAAAACTTACTAAAAACCTACAGTAATCACAACAGGCATAAGAATAGATATATGGAACAAGGGAATAGAATTAAAAGTCCAGGAATAAATATATACATCTATGGTCAATTGATTCAACAAAGGTGTCAAGATAATTCAGTGAAGAAAAAACAACCTTTTGAGGAAATGATGTTGGGAAAAATAGATATCTACATGAAAAAGAATGAATTTGGACCCTTATCTCACATGATATACAAAAATTAACTCACAGTGGATCCAAGACCAAAATAGAGGAGCTAAAATTATAAAACCCTCAGAAGCAAACCTAAGTGTAAATCTTTGTAACCTTGAGCTAGGCAATAGCATGACACCAAAAGCACAAGCAACCAAAGAAAAAATAAATTGGATTTGATCAAAATTAAAAACTTTTATGTGTCAAAGGACACTAACAAGTAAACAAAAAGACAACTCATAGAATGGAAAAAAATATTTGCAAGTCATATATCTGACAAGGGTTTAGCATTCAGAATATATAAAGAACTCTTACAACTTAACCATCAAAAGACAAACAACCCAATTTTAAAGTGGGGCAAAGGATTTGAATAGATTTTTCTCCTCAAAAGATATGCAAATGGCCAATAAATGCATTAAAAGATGCTTAACGTCATTAATTGTGAGGGAAACACAAATCAAAACCACAATGAGATAATCACTTTACACCCATAATAATGGCTTTAACAAAAAGGACAGACAATCACATGTATTGGTGAAGATATGTAGAAATTAGAACCCTCATACATTGCTGGTAGAACTGTAAAATGGTGCACTCACTGTGGAAAACAGTTTGGTTGTTCCTCAAAAAGTTAGACACAGTGCTACCATATGGCTGAGTAATTGCACTCCTACATTTATACTCAAGAGAATTGAAAACAGTGGCACCTGGCTGGCTCAGTCGGTAGAGCAAGCAACTCTTGATCTGGGGGTCCTAAGTTTGAGCCCCAAGCTGGGCATAGAAATTACTTTAAAAAAAGAAAAAGAAAATTGAAAATATATGTTCACACAATAACTTGTGCATAAATGCTTATAACAAGCATTCAGAATAATCAAAGAGTGGAAATAACCCAAATGTCCATCAAGTGATGAATGGATAAACAAAATGTGGTATAGTCATACAATGGAATATTATTCAGCCATACCAAGGAATGAAGTACTGATATATGCTACAAGATGGATTAACCTTGAAACATTATGGTAAGTGAAAGAAGCCAGATACAAAGGGCCATATACTACATGATTCCATTTATGTGATTTATGTGAAATATCCAGAAGAGTCAAATCCACAGAAATAAAGTTTCTTTTTTAGGCTGATGAAAATGTTCTGGATTTAGCTAGTGATGATTGTTGCACAGCCTTGAGAATATTCTAAAAATCACCGAATTGTACACCTTAAGATGGTGGATTTTATAGTACGTAAATAATATCTTTAAAAAAATAGAGTGAGTCTGGATGCAATGTGGCAGTCTCAGCTGAACCAGACCCCCATTTTGGTGGGCAGTTGGCTTGGAAGCTGCTTTCCCAACCAACTAGCCTAGAGCAGTAGCTAAGCCTGTGCAGTTGCTAAGAAAGCCAGAGCAATGTGTGTGTGTAAGGGGTAGGTGTAGAGCTGGCAACAAGGGAGGGCTGGTAACTTGCACACCTCTGACTTCTTCCATACAGACCAACAGATTTCCCCACATGCTCTAATCTTTCCCTCCTTGGTGTCATTTGACTTTTTAAAGATGAAGCTCAGGACTTGGGTTGCTCTTCACCTATAGCACCAACCGGCCATTGCAATCAACTTACACTATGCTTCCCCTCCATAATCACCTTTTCAATACTAATAGAAACAAGCTTTAAAGATTTTTATTTTAAAATGTAGCCAATAAAGTTAAGTGTTTCTCAGGAAAATCAGCACTAGAGTGTTGTCATCCTCTCCTCCCCAGAGTTTTGTCAATATTTTATCTTCATTAAAGAGGCTAAAGATTTTTATATTTCCCAAGCTGAGCCAACCCTAGGGGTACTGTCTCCCAATTCACTTAACAGTGAAGCTCGCGTGGTTCTTTTTCTGTAAACTCTAGGCCTGGGGAAACAAGAGCTGGAGCTAGGTTTCACAGCCTTCCCTGCGTGGGTTAAGGATCACCTGTGATACTAATAATTGTTGTCTTTGGTAACTTCTACTTGAACAGTAACAAAAGGTATAAATCACCCCCAAGGCTCTTAATTACTCCCATTAACAGTTGCTTTGTTATCCCGGATGCAGAGCAGTTTCACTGCTCTGTGAGTACACACTGTGAGTACAGAGCTACAAGCCTGGCTTCAAGCCAGGAGTTAAAATAAGTTATGCTAAATGGATGGCTCAATTGTTCCCCTGGACTCTCTCTAGGTTTGGGGGATGTGGGCCTAAGCGAATGAACACTATAGGAGTCCGGGGTCTGTGCATCTTCTAGGAGTTCCTTGGGGTGTTGTGCTGCGTCTTGCCATGGTTATTTTATTTTTCTAATCTTTCTTAGTTTTGCTTCTAGTGTCAGTGTTTTCTTCCTCCCTCCCTCTCCTTTATCCCACCCTGTGCCACTACAAATCTTTCTTCTTTTCTTCCATGCATTTGGTAACTTGCAAAAAATATAAGTGTAAAATTTAGGAGGAAAATCCATGAAAGAAAGAAAGAAAGAAAGAAAGAAAGAAAGAAAGAAAGAAAGAAAGAAAGAAAGAAAGAAAGAAAGAAAGAAAGAAAGAAAGAAAGAAAGGAGAGGAAAGAAAAGAAAGCCACTCAGCCATTCAACTGGGGTATTTGAACTGGAAGCCTGGATATTTTAAGCTCTCCTTTTCAAAAAAATGCCACAGTACTTAGGTTACCTATACAGTCAAATCTCAACTCCTCAGCAAGGAATTCAAGAAGCTTCATGATGTAGCCTCAATCTCCCTTCAAGTTCACACCCAGCTGCCATTACGAACTGTGATCCTCTAGAGCACAGGCTTTGTAAATGGGGGTCTGACCCAGCACGTTCACTTCCTCACCGTGTGACCCTGGTCAGATCATTTCACTTGCTGTGTGACCCTGGACAGATCATTTACACCTGCTGAACCTCAGATATCCTACATGTACCTAACTCACAGATCAGGAGGGTTAAATAAGATGATACCTCATAGTGTTTAACACAGTTGGCACAAAGTAAGTTCTTAAAAATGTGAGATGCCACCTGAGAATCTGAAAAGTATGCCCTTTGCTTTTAATTACTAACTAATTTTGAAGATTTTCAGGTCAAATGCCCCAACTGTCCTTCACCAGCACCCTGCCCCATGGCTCTGATCTCCTCTGTCTTCTCCATTCACATTCTCAAAACTTGCATTGAATCTTTAAGCTGGACCTGGCTTCCTTCTGCCTTGATTCTGCTTCCCCCCACTGGGTTTTAAACTTTTTGAGGACAAAGATTATATCCTGCATGTTTGTTGAGTGAATAAATAAATAATAAAGAAATGAATGATTATGAAGAAATGCATGTCAAGTGAACACAGACCTTTCAGAAATAATGAAACTTTTCCAGACATCCTGATGTATCAAGAGTCTTGAAACTGCTACCTAAGAAGAAATAACCTCAAAAGCCTTAAAAAATTCATTTGGTAACAAAAAGTATGCTCCTACTATTTTTCCTCCCCTCAAACTTCTTTGGAATTTCCTTTCCACTGAATCAGCCAAAGCTAGATCACAGGACTACCTTTCCATCAGGAGCCAACCCATCTTTCCTTGAGGTCAAGGAATCTCCTTCTAACACATGAAAAAGCCCAGGCTCTGTTAGTGGAGTCCAAGAACTGGAGAGGAAACAAATCTCAGTCTCCTTCTCTGTCTCTGTTTCTGTCTCTTCCTCTCTTTCCACATATGTACACATACATACATAAGAAGTGATCAAAATCTCAACGGTGGTTAGGCATTCCTGGATGGCTCAGTCATCCAACTCATAATTTTGGCTCAGGTCCTGATCTCATGGTTCATGAGACTGAGTCCCAAAACAGGCTCTGGATTGACAGTGTGGGGCCTGCTTGGGATTTTTTTTCTCCCTCTCTCTAACTCTCTCTCTCTCTCGCTCTCTCTCTCTCTCTCTCTCAAAAAAAACCCAAAAACAAAAACCTCAACAGTGTTTATATCTGAGTAGTAAGAATTTGGATTAATTTTCTCTCTCTCTTTTTTCTTTCTGTTATTTCCAAGGTCTCTATAACAAATATTATTACCATGGTAATTAGAAAAAAAGTTAACAAGAGTTCAATGGGAGGAAAATAGAGCCTCCAAAGATAGAAATACGTGCTAAAGCCATAAGCCCAGATTTTCTAGGACAGTTCTAACTAAATACTGGATTCCACTGACCCCAAAGTACACTCTTTTCATCTATGTTATGACAGTCTAGGTGAGATGCTCCTTTAAAAACCTGATTAACATAGGAAAACAAGCCACACAGGGGCCCTGGGGCCACAGTCTCAGCTTGCGTAAGTCATTTGCATCCTGACAGCTATAGGCCTGTTGCAGCTCCAACTGCACTGGGAACATTGAAACAAAGCTCTTCCAAGCGCATAGTTGAAATAAACAGCATGCATGATCCTATCTTCATTATCATCACTGTTATCACCACCAACATTTATGGAACTCTTGCTACTTGCCATAAACAGCATTAAATGCCTGCATTTTCTTACCTCACAACAACCTTGAAGTAGAAATCATTACTGTTTTCCAAGGAAGCAGAAACTTAGAAAGATTATCATCAGAGAAAACATTCACTTTACCATATTATACTTTAAACCAGTTCGTGTGAGAGGGGCGCCTGAGTGACTCAGTCAGTTAGGCATCCAACTTCAGCTCAGGTCATGATCTCACAGTCTGTGAGATGGAGCCCTGCATTGGGCTCTGTGCTGACAGCTCGGAGTCTGGAGCCTGCTTTAGATTCTGTGTCTTCCGCTCTCTCTGCCCCTCCCCCACTTGTGCTCGCGCTCTCTCGCTCTCTCTCTCTCAAATAAATAAATATTAAACCAGTTCATGTAAGAAAGATATATAAACAATTGGGTGAAGAATCTAATCTGTGGAAAGAAAAAGAAGGGGGCGGGGGGAAGGCTGCCAAGCTAAAGTCAGTCAAAACATGCATGTGCTTCTGCAGCCCAGAAATGAGACCCACTAAAACTGACAGGGGACAGAAAGACCACAGGAAAAATGTTTGCACTTGAGGGTCATTATTTCTGTGTAACCTGATTGGAATTCGGGATGCCTCTGTACACATGGAGCGGAGACTGGTCCCAGGCTGGGTGGCAAAGATTTTGAATTAGCATGCTGCCCGAATCATTCAATAGTTCTCTTTCTAATAACGAAGTTATTATTTTTAAAGGCATAGCATATCTGAGATCTCTTGTGCCCCTTTAGTAGGCTTTATTTTTGTTGTTGTATAGTTTTATTTCATTGCTTAGGCTAAGGTGAAGCTGTAATTCAGTTTAAATGCTATATGTTACAGGAAGGCTGCTTACAATATATGGTCTGAGGAATTTTTGGAAACTTATCTTTAGATGTTATTGGCACAAAATAACAGCCTAGAGTTTGGTCCTCTGGGTGTAAAAGACAGATAAAGCTTCCTGTGGCTTGACAACTTATAAAAGTTAACCCTGCCACAAAACATGTTGGCAGGCGGGCGTGGAGGGGGGGGAAAGCTCTGAAATCCTTTCCTAGCTCTGGAATAGAAAAACCAGAGAGGGTTGTAAGAATCTAGAGAGTATAAGACTATGATCAGGAAAAATTCAAGATGTCTAATTTAGAAGTGACAAGCTACAGACAGAGAAAATTTTCAGAAGACACTCTGATAAAGGACTGCTATCCAAAATACACAAACAGCTCTTAAAACTCACCAATAGGAAAACAAACAACCTGATTAAAAAATGAGTCAAGGACTTTAAGAGACCACTCACCAAAGAAGAGATACAGAAGGCAAATAAGCATATGCAAAGATGCTCCACATCATAGGGCATCAGGGGAATGAGAATTAAAATGACAATGAAACACCACTACATACCTCTTAGAATGGCCCAAGCCCGCAATGCTGGCAGCACCAAGTGCTGGCCAGGATGCGGAGAAACAGCTCCCATTCGTTGCTGGTGGAAATGCAAAAGAGTACAGCCACTTTGGAAGACAGTTTGGTAGTTTCTTTAAAAATTAAGCATATTCTTGCCATATGATCCAGAAATCATGCTCCTTGGTATATACCCAAAGGAGATGAAAACTTATGTCCACACAAAAACCTACCCACAGATGTTTACAACAGCTTTATTCTTAATTGCCAAAACTTGGAGGCAACCAAGATGTCTTTCAGTAGATAAATGATAACTAAACTGTGGTACATCCAGACAATGGAATATTATTCAGAATTAAGAAGAAATGAGTTATTAAGCCATGAAAGGACATAGAGAAACCTAAAAGCATATTAGTAAGTGAAGGAAACCAATCTGAAAAGGCTACATACTGTATGATTCCAACTATGTGACATCCTAGAAAAGACAAAACTATGGAGACAATAAAAAAGACTAGTGGTTGCCAGGTATTAGTAGAGAGAGAGAGGTAAAGAGGTAGAGTAATGAGAATTTTTAGAAACTATTCTGTGTGATACTACAATGGTAGATAAACACTATTATACATACGTTAAATCCCAGAGCATGTATAACACCACGAGTGAATCTTCATGTAGATTATAGACTTGGGTGATAATCTTGTGTCAGTGTTGGTTCATGGATTGTGGTGGGAGAGATTGTGCATGTGTGGGGACAGTGGGTACTTTGTACTTTCCATTCAATTTTGCTGTGAACCTAAAACTTCTCTAAAAAGTAAAGTCTATGTTTTTAAAAAAAGAAAACTGTGTGTGAGGGGTGCCTGGGTGGCTCAGTCAGTTAAGCGTCTGACTTCAGCCTAGGTCATGGTCTCACAGTCCGTGAGTTCGAGCCCTGTGTCGGGCTCTGTGCTGACAGCTCAGAGCTTGGATGCCTGCTACAAATTCTGTGTCTTCCTCTCTCTCTGCCCCTCTCTGCCTGCACTCTGTCTCTGTGTGTCTCTCTCTCAAAAATAAACATTAAAAAAAGAAGAAGAAAAAGAAGAAAGAAAACTGTGTGTGTGTGTGTGTGTGTGTGTGTAATCATTATCATCATCTTTTTTGTACAAGATTAATAAGAAGTAAAATTGTGAAACTGGAGAAAGTTTATCCTTGGGGTTTCCTGAGCTCTACATTGAGTCCCTATTCTCCATGCTAGAGTTCAGAGGCTTCTCTACCACATGCTAAGTATGGTGTTTAAATCCATGGGATGGGGATGCCTGGGTGGCTCAGTCAGGTGAGCATCTGACTCTTGATTTTGACTCAGGTCATAAACTCACAGTTCTTGAGATTGAACCTTGCGTCAGGCTCTACACTGACAGCATGGAGCCTGCTTGGATTCTCTCTCTCCCTCTCTCTATGCCCCCCAACGTGCATGCTCTCTCTCTCCCTCCCTCTCTCTCTCAAAAATAAATAAATAAATAAATAAATAAATAAATAAATAAACAAACAAACAAACAAACTTTAAAAAAATCCAGGGGCATCTGTGTGGCTCAGTCAGTTAAGCATCCGACTTTGGCTCAGGTCATGATCTCATCATTCGTGAGTTTGAGCCCCACATCAGGCTCTGTGCTAACAGCTCAGAGACTGGAGCCTGCTTCGGATTCTGTGTCTCCCTCTCTCTCTGCTCCTTCTTCACTTGTGCTCTGTCTCTCTCTCTCTCTCTCAAAAATAAATTTTAAAAAATTAAATAAAAATAAATAAATAACTCCATGGAATAGTGATGAACCAGCCCTGCCCTTATAAAGTTTACTATTCAAAACAGAAGAGAAGCATTAAACAAGTAATTACAGTAAATACATAGGTGATTGAATTGTGATAAGTGCCCTGAAATAACATAACAAGATCAAACCAAGTCAATGGACACAGGAATGATTTTCCTGAAGAAGAAATTTAATCTGCAATATTAAGTTTGGCTAAGAAGCTAGGCAGGGCAAGATGTATTCTTAGGTTAGGGTGGGGCAGTTGGATAGAGAGAAGCTGGGCATAGGAAACACCACATGATCAGACTCTGAGGGAGGAGGGCTGTGGGGCATGAGGGAGAAACTGAAGGGTCCAGATGACTGCAACACTAAGAGTGTGAGAAGTGGGGAGAGATGGGCAGAGGACAGATTGAATTTAAACTACTCTAACAGTAAGGGCCAGCCACTGAAGGATTTTAAGCAGAAGAATGATGGTGTCTTATCTCTCATTTTATTTCCAGAACCTAACTCAGCGCTTAAAACATCATGGATGGCTAGGGGTGCCTGGGTGGCGCAGTCGGTTAAGCGTCCGACTTCAGCCAGGTCACGATCTCGCGGTCTGGGAGTTCGAGCCCCGCGTCGGGCTCTGGGCTGATGGCTCAGAGCCTGGAGCCTGTTTCCGATTCTGTGTCTCCCTCTCTCTCTGCCCCTCCCCCGTTCGTGCTCTGTCTCTCTCTGTCCCCCCCAAAATAAATAAACGTTGAAAAAAAATTTAAAAAAAAACATCATGGATGGCTCAATAAACATTTGAGAAAGGAAAGACGGAAAGAAAATGAGAAAGAGATGGGCATACTCATTTACTCAATTATATACTACGTAATAAGTGAAATTCCAGTTGTCTGGAGTTGGCAATGCACCCACTGACATAATTCATTTTCTGAGTGAAATCATCATGGTTATCATCATCACCATCATCCATTATTATTCAAAGAATCATTTTCTTCTCAAAAATCCCCAATATGTTATTAAAATTTTTATTATAATTTCAAATCAGAACATTCTCTTGTCAATTTTCTGTGTCCAAGATCTGGGGGTCACTTTACTTTCCATGTTTGCCATATCTGAAAATTTGTGTGTATCTCTTGATGAGAGATATAAAACTCAACAGCAACTTTACTACTAATGATGAGAGGTATTGGTTTTTATTTGAAACCATTGCTCTTTAATGACCTAAATAGCTTTAGCACTTTTCTTAGGCTAGACAAAGGAATATTGATTTGCCTCTCCCCCCCGCCTCTCTCTCTCTTTTTTCCTGCTAGAGAAATCTTGCTAAAGGAGTGACTCAGCTAACCTGGCTCTTTTGGCATTTTCTTCCAGAGTTCAGCTGGGATTCTAAAGAAGATAGAAATTCTAAGAATGAAGTGTTCTCCTTGTTGGCAATGCTATCCCAGAGGTAATTTACTTCTGTTCAGAGTCTAAGAGAAGTCCCTTCTGCTGTTTTGTGTAATGTTCTCTTTAGACAAATAGAAAATATGATCAAATATCATTTAAGTGAGGAGAAAATACTTCTTCAAGTTATGAGAAAGAGGAAGGAGGTAGAAGAGGTAGCCATACTTACAAATCAAATAAAGTCAAGACAACTAGAATGCAGATGTTTCCTAAGACCCTGGGCAAATAAGAAAAGGAAGAAAAGAAAGCAGGACAGTAAACTGACAAGGCCTTTGACAGCTCTCCCCCAAAGTGCTCAGGCTCCCTGGCAGCATTGAGTTGGGCTCCATGCAAACTATGGACAAGCATTACCTCTTACATTCCCAGAACTCAGGGGGTATCTGCCCTATAGTATATAGTTTGTAAATGTGTGTTGAATGAAATGGAAGAAATAATGGGTAAATGACCAAATAAGCAAACACAAACTGATACATTTTGGCTGTTACATATTGGAAAGGGGACAGATAACTACCATCTTGAAATTACTTGATTATCATACGCAGCAAAGCTGGTCAGGATGTACCTGTGTGTATGGAGGCCAAGGAGGAAAGATGGGGGTGAAGTGAAAAGTGTTATGAAAATACTTTAGGTTAGAGGTCATAAACTATTGCCAGCGGACCAGTCACCTGTGTTTGTAAATGAAGTTGTATCAGAGCCCAGTGACACACAATCCTTTATGTGTTGTTTATGGCTGCTTTCATCTATAATGACAGAGTTGAGTAAAAAAAAAAAGCCTAAAATCTTTACTATCTGGACCTTTACCAAAAATTTCTGCCCATACCTGCTTTAGGTCAAGGCAGAAGAGGATCAAATCCAAGGAGATCTAAGCAGGCAGGATCTGGCTGGAGTCATGGGACTGTCAAGAGAGTGACAGTGTGAGGCTGAATCTCAGACATGTAAAATGCTAGAATTGGAAGGGACCTCAGTGTTCACTGGACCCACCTCCTCAACCTTAGAAGAAAAGACTTTGGCTCAGAGAGGAAAAACAACTTGCTCAAGGTCCCACGGTCAGTTAGTAGAAGCTTTAGGACTAGCAGACACCTGGTGAAACACCAGGTGTGGACTGTAACCAGCTCAGAGGTCCAGGGTGAGTCTGTTCCCTGATTGTACAGCAGAAACACAATTTCTGGGATCATGTCACATCTTGGGGCTCAGGGACACATGACTATTTCTCTTCTTTAAGAAAAAGGCAATATCTAGGTGAAGAAGGGAGGGAATGACTTCTTTCCCCAATTTCTTTTTAATCTTCTGGACTTATGGTTGATTTTCTTACTAAATATGTGAGGGTCAATGCCACCCAACTCAAAATTAACTTTGCGAGAAACCTGGGGAGGCTTAGAAGTACCAGGAAGATGGGTGTGTGTTTTTTTAACCTATCCAAGAAGCCTCATGGAGGAGCAGTTTTGACAGGTCCCATTAAGTGTTCTGTCAATTGGTAATGCCAACGGCATTCCAAAACATAAACATAAACATAAACATAACATAACATAACATAACATAACATAACATAACATAACATAACATAACATAACATAACATAACATTTCTGGGTAAATAATTAAATAAAGATAATGCCTACCAGGCTTGGAACCACTCTCACACAGCCCATGTTGAAGAAAAACAAGTTTTTCAAACTCCAGAGCAATCTGAAGTCCTGAACGGTAAAATAAATCCCAAATGTGTTAGAACAAGGCTTCCCAGTTGTAGTCTAAGAAAACATTCCTTTGTGGTGTGAGCCCACCAAGTATCACTGGCTAAAGAAACAACTCCTTGCCACCAAACGTGGCCAAGATAGGGTTCACTGAAGAACTGTATTGCTTTCCTGTGACCCGTAGACTGGTAGCCTCCATTCCTGGGAAATTGTGGCTGTGGAAGAGACAGAGAGCTCATGCAGCCAGTCCCTTGGTCTATTGGGTGAGGAAAATGAGGCCCAGAGAGGTACATTTATTGCCACAGGTCATAAAACATAAAACAAACAAACAAACAAACAAAACAAACCATAAGCCAGTTTCAGAACGCTGGCCTCTTTTCAACATACTATACATAAGAAAGCCTACCATAGTGCCTAGCAAATAGTAAGCACTCAATAAACACTTGATAAACACTCAATAAACACATTCAAAATAAATGAATCAATGAATAAATTCAACAACTGTACTCTTTGAATGCTTTCTATGCTCTATACACAGATTTAGGCTCTGGGGACACAGTGTTGAACAAGGTCCCTGCTGTCATAGAGTTCACATTTGTGTGTGTGTGTGTGTGTGTGAGTAGTAGTAGTAGTAGTAGTAGTAGTAATAGTAGTAAGGTAATTGGGGTAATGTATGTTGAGGAGCAGAGAAATAATTATAATAACTAATATTTAATAAAAATTTGCTACATGCCAGTCAAATACTGTTCTAAGCAGATGTTTTAGCTCAGGTAACATTGACAAAATACCATAGACTGGGTGGCTTAAGCAATGGGCTTTTATTTCTTGAAGTTCTGGAGGCTGGGAAGTCCAAGATCAAGGTACTAGATGATTCTGTTCCCCAGTGAGGGCCCTCTTCCTGGCTTGCAGACTGTAACCTGCCCACTGCAGCCTCCTCAGGATATGGAGAACAGAGGAAGCTCTGGTTTCTCTTCTTCTTAGTACAAGAACACTAGTCCCTAATCCCATCATGGTAAACCTAAACCTAATTACCTCCCAAATGTCCAACCTCCAAATACCATCATATTGGAGACTACTGCTTCAACATAGGAATTTGGGATGGACACATTCAGTCAAAAACAGCACTGTATATAAACCAACTCCTTTAGGACTCTTTTAAAAATTATTTTTATTTCATTTATTTATTTTTAAATGTTTATTTATATTTAGAGAGAGAGAGAGAGAGAGAGACAGGCAGAGAGAGAGGGAGAGAGAGAATCCCAAGCAGACTCCACATTGTCAGCAGGGTTCAATCTCACAAACTGTGAGATCATGACCTGAGCTGAAATCAAGAGTTGGATGCTTAATTGACTGAGCTACCAGTCACCCCGAGGACTTTCAATAACATGTGAGGGAGCTACTCTTATGCTTATGTTTTACAGGTAAGGAAACTGAAGCACAAAGAGATTAAATAGCTTGCTCAAGGTCATACAGCTATAAATGGCAGAGCCAAGAATCAAACCCAGGCAGTCTGGCTCCATAGTCCAAAGTCTCATCCAAAGATCAAGTGATTAAGTGAGTGAGTAAAAAGATTAGTGAATAAAGAAATGAATATGATTCTTCATTGTGAATATTTTGTAGAGAAACAAATACGTTTCATGAAATTGATTGGAAGTTACTTGTTTGTAAGTATATTACAGCTATTCTTCGACATATGATCGGGTTACATCCTGATAAACCCATTATAAGTTGAAAATGCATTTAGTACGCTAACCTACCAAACATCACAGCTTAGCCTTGTCTACCTTAAACATGCTTAGAACACTTATACTAGTGTACAATCGGGCAAAATAATCTAACACAAAGCCTATTTTATAATAAAGTGTTGAACATCTCATGTGACTTATTGAATACTGTACAGAAAGTGAAAAACAGAATGGTTGTACAGGTACAGATGGTTATAAGTATATCAGCTGTTTACCCTCATGATCACATGCCTGACCGGGAGCTGTGGCTCACTGCCACTGTCCAGCATCACCCGTGAGTATCTTACCACACATTGCTATTCTGGGAAAATATCAAAATTCAAAATCCTAAGTATGGTTTCTACTGAATGTGTACTGCTTTTGCACCATAGACTATCATTTAAGACTATCATAGACTGTATAAGAAATTCTGAACATGGGAACTCTTTCTAAATCTTATTGAAAAAATTTAGACACATAAATGGTTTTTTTTTTTAAGTTTATATATGTGAACTTCTTTCCTCAGGTGACAGTTTCAGATTATAAATCTAAACACGATGAACATCGCTAATGTTTAGTGAGCCTTACCATGTGTCAGGTACTAAGCGCTCATTTTAATGCATTTAATCCTCATGTCCACCCTAGGAAGCAGGTGCTTATTCAACTTAACTTTACAGATGAGACAACTGAGGCACAGAGAGGTTAATTACCTTTCCCAAGGTTATAGAACTAATAAGTGGCAGAGTTGGAGTCTGGACAATCCAATTCCAGAGACTAGGAAATACTCCCCCTAGTGTCTCTATTTTTATTTAGAGCCATGTTTCTCAATCTGACCTCATCATGTAGGCTTCACCTGGGGAGCTTAAAAAAATGCTGATGCCTCGGCCCCATCCCAATAAAATAAGGAATGGACCCTTGGTATTGCTCTTTTAAAAGCTCCATTATAGGGGCACCTGGGTGGCTCAGTCAGTTAAGTGTCCGACACTTGATTTCAGCTCAGGTCATTATCTCAGGGTCATGAGATCAAGCTCCACGTCAGGGCTCTTCCCTGGGTGTGGAGCCTGCTTAAGATTCTCTCTTTCTCCCTCTACTACTACTCCCTCTCTCTTTCTCTAAAAAAATAAAATAAAATAAGTAAAAGCTCCATTATAACTCTGATGCACAGTAAGAGTCCAAATATACTGACTTAGGGAACTTATAATTGCCTCAAACCCCCTCTATGCTTTGAGCTTTCTACTCAAAGCCAGCATCACAACAACCATCTTCCCAATGACATCTATGACCCCCAGTGACAGTTCACAGCTCAGGTAGCAATGCTGGACCCCTTCCAAAAGTTTCTATGGATCCTGGAGACTGGCTCTTCTGAACTGCCAGATACACCTACTGGGTCTTCTTAGCACTACCTATAGAGAGGATCAAGTGGGAGCAAGTCTAATATATCCAAAATCACTCCTAGTTAAGATTAGCTTCCCTTTATTATGCCAGGAGCTGTACCAGGTGCTTAATATACACTGTTGGGGCACCAGGGTGGCTCAGTTGGTTAAACACCGGACTCTTGATTTTGGCTCAGGTCATGGTGTCACAGTTTGTGAGTTCGAGCCCTGTATCAGGCTCTGCACTGACAGTGTGGAGCCTGCTTGGGATCCTCTCTCTCTCCCCTCCCTCTGACCCTACCCTGTTTGCTCTCTCTCTCCCAAAATAAATAAATAAATTTAAGAACTTAAGAAAAAAAACATACATTGTTGTCACTCTCCACTCCTGTGATTTGAAGGAGGCCCAATCAAATAGGACACTTCTTTCTACACGAGTTCTAAAGAAGTTGAGATAAGCAAAGGAGTTAGGCACATGGAGATCAAAATGTTAGCTTCACTAAAGATAAAGATTGCTCGAAAATATGGGGTTGGTGTGAAGCAACAATGAGCTTCCAGAATTGGACATTGAGCAGAAGTTTAGCAGATGGACAGATGTAAGCGAACCTGGAAAAGATACTCCACTGGCACTGTAATGCATGTTTATAAAGCACGATCCAATTGTAAGTTACTATTACTAAAATAGAAACTGCACAATGACTGCCTTACTCAGTGCAGGCACTATGCTTAATTATTATTAAGTCTACTACACAACAACAAACTAAGTGCAAAGTCATTTAAAAATTTCCTTCAATTTACATGTAGCTACTATTTGCAACATTTCCCCACACCAACCCCCCAGAAAAGTGAAAGAGAAAGTGTATTTCCATCTTTTATACTGTACTTATGGGCGCCATATGCAAGACACATGTGAAAGGCATAGCCACAGCACACCCCACATGGGCATTGCAAACCATTTACATTAGATTTTCCTGTTACAGTAGCTGCAGGCACGTAAAATGTTTATTACTGTTATATTGCCATTGCTTTCATTCTACATATACTTGCTGCTGAGCATCTGGTCTTGTGTTGCAAAGAAGGGGAGTGCATTGATGTTTTCTCTGAAACTCCAGTTCTCTTCCTTTAACCATACACTGGCCCTCCGTGGCCTTCTTCCCTGGCTAGTCCCAAAGGCTAGACAGAGTAAGTAACCTTGATATCCGTTGAACATAAAGAAGTCATGACAAGATGGCTTTTGCTTAAAACAAACAATCAAACATAACAAATCTTTTTAATAATGAGGTAATCACTCTTCAAAGAGCAGTCCATGAAGTTATCCCCCCAGGTTTACTAAGAAGATAGTAGACCATGAACCTCAACTGCCATTTATCAGCTGTCTGACTTTGGGTAACTTATAAAACTATTCTATGTCCCCGATTCTTCATCTGCAAAGGGGGACCTGATACATAGGATGACTGTGTACATTAATCATAATATTCATAAAGCACTCAGCAGAGTGCCTAGACCATAGTGGGTGTTCCCATAGGGGCAGCTGTCATTACCACTAAGTAAAAAAAAAACCTCTGTGAAACCACTGGTAAACTACAATGATTATAGAATCAATTGTCAAATGAGTGGTACTAATGATTGGTAATTTCAGAGTTGAGGGGTAAAGGTGTTCTGAGGGAAGGAATACACTGAATTTGGCTTTGAAGAAGGCCTAGAGTGGAATGGACAGTCGGTGGGTGATGAGGAGATGAAAAGCAGGATAATGGCTTAATCAAGGGCAAGGAAGAAGGAATGTGCATGGAATAATTTATGAACAGTGAATATAGCAGCTTGTTGGAGCAAAAGATTCACATGCGGTGGGAGGAAGAGGAGAGGAATGGGTAGCAGAAAATAGGATTGGGAAGGAATACTCAGAGAGCCCTTCCAGAAAAACAAATTTGGATAATTACAAGGTAGTGGGGTACATTTGAATGTCTTTGAGTAGTGAGAAGATATGATGAAAGGACGATTATCCTGGTAGTAATGGATAAGACAAAATGCATATCTTGGAGGTTCTTTTTTTCTATTTTATTTATGAATAAGGCTATTTCAACTTTGATGAGGTTCAGGGGCTAAACAATGATTTGTAAAAAATTAACTTTCCCAGTTTTTGTCCATAACTTAGTAAATTATTAAATACTGCTATAGCTAACATGTGTACAGCTATATACAGTTATTGTAACATTAAGTAGCACATAAACAGTGGTCATAAAAGAATAAAATCCCACGATGTTCTCACCGTGGGGAGTTGTCTAATAGTGCCACAAAAAAACCCAACTTTGAGGTGACAACCTTCGGGTAGTGGGTCATAATCTTTTGGAATTGTGTTTTACTCTAGAAGTTTTCCCTTAATGACAAAAATTAGATAATACTAAATTGGGAACTGCAAGAATTATAATTATAGAACACAACTGGTGAAGATTTAAACTCTCAGCTTGGAAAAATTATAGGCAACATGAAAATTCTCTAAAATAATTTTAAAGATCCAGAATTCAGGAGATAACTTTTCAAATCTGAACATGTAACCACAATGACAAAGGAGAGGGCCTGAACAGGATAGTTTTCTATAGAGGAGGGATTAGTGTCAATACTAGAACCAGAATACATATTATGTGTAGATAATATTGGTGATAGCAAAAGTTACTATGTATTGAGCAAAAAGCTGAGGTAATGATAGAGTATTTGGTCTTATTTCACTCTCATAAGAACCTATTATCTGCATCTTACCAACTAGGATATTGAGATTTAGTGTCACTTGATAACTTGTCCAAGGTCACACAGCTAATGAATGCAGGACTGAACTGGGATTTAATGGCAGCTCTGTATGACCTCCTAACTCAGGCTCTTTCTACTGTACCTACACAAATGTGCAGGTACTCACACACACACATGTACACACACACACGTCTACACATTTCCTGAAGGTGAATAAATGTAATTAGCATGTATAACATAAGGAGCCAAAAATTATCCATTGATTTTTATTATTTTCCTTATAAGGTCTTAAGTTTAAAGAATGAGTTGTTAAGAAGGATCTAAACTGGATGGTTCCAGGTGATGTCAGCAAGCACTGTCCTGACACTCCAGAAGGATAGGCCAGGTACGCACTGTAGCCCTTCATAAGGAGGCCTAAGTCAGTACCTTGGATTAGTCCTTCTGAAACGCTTCTCCTACTGTTCACATAGCTCACAATAACCCTATGTGGTCAGCAGGGTAGGTATTATTTTCTCATGTTAAGTGGAGAACACTGGGTCCTAGAAGCTAAGTGGCTTCCTAAGGCCATACAGCTAGTCTGTGGCAGGGCTAGGATTCACATCGCTCTTCTGACTCCAGATCTGGACTCCTCCCATTGCAACACAGCTGCTTCTAGAAGGTGAATCAACTTAGTATTTTAAATGTGAAACCTGGGTTTAAATCTACTGTGGTAGAGGTACCAAATTCCACCGATATTCAGTTTTCCCTTAAGTAAAAATACAGACAATAGATTGATGTGAAGACCAGATGAAAGAAAGGAAAACACAGCTCAAATTACTTCAGTCATGTATATTAGATCCTGAGCTTTCTACAGATGATTTATGCAAAAGAAGTTGTTAAATACCCACTCTGTGTCAGGTATATGCTGGGTTCTGGGGACACCAAAATAACTGTCTTATTAATATTTGAATTTTTAGTGCTGAGCACAGTGGCAGTCAATTGCAGGGATGCATAAACATGATATGAATGGGAGGGATAAGAAGAAGAGGGATGAATGAACCAATTAAACATAGGTGTGAAAGAGGAATTTTTAACCTTGTACATCAATTCATTCATTCAGCAAACATATTGAGTCCCTGCTATGTGCACTATTCTAGGTATTGCAGAAGACACAAGAATAAATAAAGTATATGTTCTATTATCAAAGAACAGCATGGTATATTGGTAAGAACATAGGATTCAGAGTTAGAAGAACTACATCTTGAGACTCCATTCTACCACCTGCTAAGTAACGTTGAACACATTTCTGAGCCTCAGTATTCCTATCTATAAAGTGAGGATAATACTAACCTTTCATGATTGTTGACAGGAATAACATTTGGAAATGTGCTTTGAAAATTGCTATATGATGTTGTCATTATTATAAAAGTATTTCCATAAATATTTTCTAGTAGCTATCAAATCCAAGGCTTATTGAGTTACCTGGAGAATTGCTTTAATTCCCTGCTTTGCTCTAGAGGTGGAGACATGGTTGAAGGTCAGTTGTGATGGGATGAATGTGATCAGTGTTATCATCAATTGTTTTCTTCTTCCCTGAAATCTGCTCCAGACCATCATAGAAGCAGTTGCTCTAAGGGGAGTATTAAGTAAAAGGAGATTGTCTGTGAATAAAATACAAAGGACCAGTAACAAGTGAGACTTTGAGTCTAATGGTATGACTAGTAAGTTGCAAGTTCATTATTTGCTTTAAATAACACTGGGTTATAGCACTTCTGTGTCTTTTTGCCTTTGTCTCCCTTTCTGGGTTACTCAAGTCAACTAATGTACATCAGTCACCCATTATGTACTAGACTAGTGAATACTCCCTGAGTAAGCCATGATCCCTGCCTTCAAGGATCATGCACCTGAGACAGATATGAATATAAATAATCATAATATAGTAAGAACACTTTACAATACAGCCAGGAAAAAATTATTATAGCAAAAAGAGTTGTGATTGACCAGCCTTGCCATTAAAAGCAGGGAAGCTTCTATAGAGAAGGTAACACCTGAAAGGGCCTTTATGTAAGAATAGTAGTTTAGCAGATCTTGGAGGCAGAGGAAGAGCACTCCAGACAGAAAACAGCACAAGGACAGAGTAAAGAGAGAGGGAGGGAGTACATGGCACATTTGGAGAGAAGAGATTATGTTAGTATAGTTAATGTATAGGTTGTGTGAGAAGTGGTTCAAGATGAGGCTGGAAAGGTAGGTTAGGACCAAATTATGGTAGGCCATGCTTGAGAATCTGGGGCCCTAGCTTATAAATCATGCATCTCCATCCAGTACCTAACAGAGTTCCTCAAAGTAAATCTTCGATAAACACTTGCTGAATGAGAAAACTATGATTGGTTATGTAACTGAAATGGTTTTCCATTTATCCAACTATCCCAACTACTTCTCCCTTTAGACTTTGGAAGAAGGAAAAAAGAAGACTCGTTGGGAAAGAAAGAAAGAAAGAAAGAAAGAAAGAAAGAAAGAAAGAAAGAAAGAAAGAAAGAAAGAAAGAAAGAAAGAAAGAAAGAAAGAAAGAAAGAAAGAAAGAAAAGAAAAGAAAAGAAAGCAAAGTGAGGGGAGAAGGTGCAGATGATGGTGCAGAATAAAACCACCAAAAAGCAATGACATGAGAATTGTTGCTCCATCCCTGGGTTTGAAATCTTGCCTTGCTATTTACCATCTGTGAAAACATCAGCAAGTCAAACAACTACCTGAGCTTCGGTTTCCCCATTGGTAAATGGGAGTAATAGGGAGTAATTTTTACTGAACTATAACATTGTGTGAAAGATCAAACCAGATTTCTATGAAAGCTCTTTAGAAGTGGCAAAAATTATGCACATTTCAGGCAAACCTGAGGTCATTTAAATGAAGGGTCTCTGGGTGGAGGAGTGTCGGGTAGAGAATTACATACAGTGTAGAGGCATGGAACCTGACAGCCCAGGATGACTGATGCCAGTTTTCAAGAGCAGTGAGAGCCTTGCTAACACTGGCAAATGATTGCCATTTCCTTTGTCAGGCAGTGACAGGAGTTAGTTGACCTGAAAATTCACTAATAGTTCCATTAGAGAGGCCTTGGAAGTAGCCATCTTTTTACTCATCCTGGTCAATTAACAATGAATTAATGCCAGACATATTTTCAATTGAGCTGAATGGTAATTTCCCCCCATTTTGCTAAAAATATCCCCTTCTGAAGGGAATACTAGCCAGCAAACAATCTGCTTTTCTTCCCAAAATTACTCTGGAGGATTTCTAAACCATTGTCAGCTCTAAGCATTGATAAGGTAGCAGGTCAAACCCTGAATTTGACATAGGAGACTCAAGTTCAAGTACCAGCTTCCCTACATACCAGCTATGTGTTCTTAGACAAATAACTGAAACTTTCTGAAGCTCAGTGTTTTCACATGTAAATTGAAAGGAAGAGTAGACACGAATGCTTAGGTCTCTTTCAGCGATAAAATATTATGAGAACATTCTTTTAAGTTTATTCATTTATTTTTAGAAGCCGGGGGCGGGGGGAGGGAGGGCGGGAGTGGGCAGAGAGAGAGAGGAAGAGAGAAAATCCCAAGCAGACTCCGCACTACCAGTGTGGCTCAAACCCATGAACCTTGAGATCCTGACCTGAGCTGAAATCAAGTGGGATCCTCAACTGACTGACCCACCCAGGCACCCTGTTATGAGAACATTTTTAAGTGGTTTTAGGCGTGTTGGTGGAATGGTAGGCTGAACTTGGGAGTGGGGGAAGAGTGCTGGATTTCTTCTACGCACTCTGATCTAGGAGTCAGAACGCTGGATTAAGCCCTTGGTTCTCAACCAGAGAAGGTGGGTGGGGGTGGACATTTGGCAATACCTGGAGATATTTTTGGTTGTCACCACTGAGGATTGCTACTGGCATCTAGTGGGTAGAGGCCAGGGAGACTGGCAAACATCCTACAATGCAGAAGACAGGTCTGTACAACAAAGAATTATCCAGCCCAAAATATCCATAGTGCAGAGGTTGAGTAAATCTCCTATGGATATTGGATAGTTTTGTCCAGATCATAGCATTTTTGTTGTTGATCTCAGTGTCTTCATTTGCAAAATAGGGATGATAATAAAATCTGCCTCTTTCTATCATCTAGAGAAGTTGAAAATCAAATAAGATAATAGATCAAAATGTATCTTGAAATATAACGTGCTTCAAAACAGGGAAATACTATCCTCATTATTTTCGCTGCTCCAAGAGCCACTTCATTGGGGGTCTATCCTCTTATTCTTTGCTTGGATAAGGGGTTTAAGATGCTTTTCCAGTTTGTGGGAATTGCTTCAACATTTGACCTTGTTAAATTAATTAAACAACAAACCTACATAACCAAAGCAAAATCTAAGGCTGTAAATGCCTCAAGGTTATAAAATTGAAACCTAAGTATAACAACCAATCCCAAACAGCAAACTAGGCTTTAAGCTGCAGCCAATCAGTAGTTTCCTTAGTTTGCTTCTGCCTTTTCTCTATAAAAATCTCTCTTCTGCTGCTCTCCATGCAGTGCTCCAAAAACCACTTCCAGTTTGGTGCTGTCCGATTCCAATTAGTTATTATTCAGATAAACTCCTAAAATTTTTCACATGCCTCAGTTTTATCTTTTAACAGCTCCTAGGAGTTATGAACCTTGCTCTCAAGCTCAAATGTGCAAGAAATGTTTTTTTTACATTTTTATTATCAGAGTGTATTTCTATTATAAGCCCCCATCAGGTGGGGGCCAAACTCTCAAACTTGGATAGTGCAGGTTCCCCCCACATTTTCTTGAGGTTGCATTCTTGTTCCAGGGATTTCTGTAGGGCCAGGGCCCTGGGGCTGGGGATAGGGGGGAATTATCATAAATTCAGTAGTAGCATTCCCTGGAATGGGTCATTGCTTATCAGGTGATCTGTCCACCTAGGACGCTGCACAGCCCTTCTTGCTAGGTGCACTGCATCTCAGGAACACTCAGAGGGGTTTTTGCTGCCTCCTCACCACTCTGCTATGGGCCATTGTATGTGGTTATCTCCCATCCATCCATAGACTCTCCTCGGGCCATATTTACCTTGCTCTTCCATGCCATCTGAGGCCTTGCCTCTCCAGGTTATCTGGAAAAGTTATCCAGGCTCAGGTTATTTCTGCTCTTGAATCCCCCCAAACCTATCTGTGGTTTCTGTCCTCCCTCCCTCCAGTTTCTGCGTGGGGGACAAGAGTGGCAGGGCAGGAGCCCCTTCGATAAGGCATGTATCCCTGTTGAGTGCCCTTACTTCTTCCTTGACTCTTACTCCTCCTCTAGTCCATCCAAATCATCTTACTTAGCCGTATTCAAATTATCTTTATCACACACCTTCCCTCCTAAGGATTTTGCTACTCCAAAACAAAATTTTTGAAATTAAAAAAAAAATTTTCCCTCCAAAGAATATATACAAATGACCAATAAGCACATGAAAAGTTATTCACTAGTCATTAGGGAGAGACAAAACCACAATGAGACATCACTTCATACCCATTAAGATGGCTATTATCAAGACAAAACAAAACAGAACAAAGAGCCAGAAAATAAGTGCTGATGAGGATGTGGAAAAACTGGCATCCTTGGACTTCCCTGGTGGGGATGTAAAATAATGTAGCTGCTGTGGAAAACTGTGGTGCTTTCTTAAATACTAAACAGAGAATTACCATACGGTCCAGAAATTCCACTTTGGGGTATATACACAAAAGAAGTGAGAGCAGGGACTCAAATAGATATTTGTACAACCATGTACATAGCAGAATTTTTGATAATAACCAAAAGGTAGAAGTAACCCAAATGTCCATTAATTGATGAATGGACAAACAACATGTGTATGCACATACAATGAATTTATTCAGCCTTAAAAAGGAAGGATATTCGGACTCATGCCACAGCATGGATGGACTTTGAAGGCATTTATGCTTAGTGAAGGAAGACATAAAAGGACAAATATTATAAAATTCCAATTATATGAGGTACCTAGAGTAGTCAAATTCATAGAAACAGAAAGTAGAATGGTGGTGTCAGAGGCCGGGGGTGGGGGAAAGAGGGAATGGGATGCTAATGTTTAATGAGCACAGAGTTTCAGTTAGGGAAGATAAAAAAAAGTTCTGAAGACTGGGGTGCCTGGGGTGCCTGGGGCTCAGTCTGTTAAGCATCTGACTTCGACTCAGGTCATGATCTCACAGTTTGTGAGTTCAAGCCCTGCGTTGGGCTCTGCACTGACAGTGTGGAGCCGGCTTAGGATTCGTTTTCTCTCTCTCTCTCTCTCTCTCTCTCTGTTCCTACCCTATTTGCACTCTCTCTTTCTCTCTCAAAAATAAATAAATAAACTTAAAAAAAAGTTCTGAATATGGACAGTTGTGGTGGTTGCACCAGAATTTGCATGAACTTAATGCCATAGACTATATGCTTAAAGATGATTAAAATGATAAATTTTATGTTATGTATATTTTATCATAATTAAAAAACAAAACATTTTTCTTTTGTAGCCAACACAATCTACTTGAATGGCGGAAAGGTGCTACAGGAAATAAATTGCTAAAGACAATAAATACAGTTAATATATAAAAAAGGAAAAAAAGAAAAAATGTAGTTAATATATAAACATATTATGCCACCCAGACCTAGAAAATGTTTTTTTCTTACTTTTTCTTCTCTTCAGAAAAGCAGAATCATCTCTGGAATATAGATTCTGATTGTCAAAGAAGCACAATTAGGATTCTGAGCACAATTAGGATCAATTCATTGTAAGTTTACTGTATCTTTATTCTAACTCTCCAGTCTAAATTTGGATTCCTGGCCAAACATCCATCCATCTCTCTCTCTCTCTCTCTTTTTCTTTCTTATTCCCTGCCCCACCTCCCTCTTTCCTTCTTTCAAGATTTACCTAATTAGGAACAACCAATAGTGGTCACCATTTTTCCAGTTTTTGAGTACATCATTAGGAGAGTAATATACATGGGTTCCAGATAATTTAACAAATGGTGTTGGGACAATTGGTTTCAAAAAACGAGTTTGATCCATTGTACATCTTGCACTAAAATAAATTCCAGATGGATCAAAGATTGTTTTTAATGATTCATAAAAGTTGTGGAAGGAACATGAGAGAATTTGTTTTTATATAATCTTGCAGTGGGAAGAACACTATAACTATGACATAAAATTCAGAAGCCATAAATGAAAATTTTAATCAATTTAAACTTGTAAAAACTTAAAAAAATCTTCTTTGTAGAAGAAAATCCCTTAAAGTCAAAAAGCAAATAAACTGGGGAAACATTCTTGCCTTACATATTGCAGTCCAAAGGCTAATTTCCTTAATATATAACATGTTTCAACAATACTATAAGAAAGAGATTCAATACTAAAAATGGGCAAATGATACAGATAGCCTGTTGAAAGAAAGGGGAAAGTGAATGGTTCTTAAACATGTGAAAGGTGTTCAACCACATCATAATAAAAGAAGCAGAAATGAAAACTCTATAAGAGATTGATGAAAGAAAAATTTGGATAAAACATTGGCTTGTTGAGAATGTGGGGGAAACAATCACTTTCAAGGGTGGTTGGAGGGAATGTGAATTAATACAATATTTTTGTATTGATCAAAAATTTAAATTTATTATTTGACCCAGCAATCCTGCTTCTGGAAATTTACCCCATAGATACAGTCACAAAAAGAGAAATAACACACATGCAAACTTGTCTTCCACTGATAGGAGACTGCTTAAATAAATTTTGATACATCCATAAAATAGAAGATTATATAATCATAAAAGGAATAAGGCAGCTCTATAAGTACTGGTATGAAACAATCTCCAGGATATATTATAGAGTAAAAATAGAAACAGAATAATCTGTATAGTATGCTACCATTTGTGTAAACAACAGAAGAATTTACAAATGCATATAGTTGGATATTGGCATACATTATATCTCAAAGAATATTTAAAATCCTGGTTGCCTCTGGGAGTCAAAGGCAGAAGAGAGTTTTAGTATTCCGTGAATACTTTTGTACCTTTTCAATCTTGTATTATCTAGTACTCAGTAACAGCAACACCATTTCTGGCCCTGCCCCCATGTGTTCCAAATGGGCTTTGTATCTGCCTATAGACATCTTGGCATCTGCTTAGGACTTGAGTTTCCCATTTGTGTCTGCATCTATGTCTTTGAATCTGGTATCAGGACATTCCTTTCTTTCCTGAAGTCCAGCTTTATATTACATTTTTGCTGTATGTAACATCCAGAATATTGTGTGGTGTCAACAGGAGGAGGCCTGCACTAGGCAAGACCAGTCTCCAGCAGAAGATCACACTGGGAGGGTGAAGTCAGGAGTTGGGGAGAGAATCTAGTGGAGTAACTTTCTGTCAGCTACTTGCCCTCTTTGGCATCAGTCTTTTTATTTGTAAAGTTAGTTTAGATTAGATAATGTCTAATAGTGTTGTAATAGTTCTAGATTAACTTCCCCTGTTCCTAGCAAAGTCAGTATAGAAGACACAGACTTTGGAGCCAGATTATATGGGTTCAAATCCTAGCTTTCCTACTTATTAGCTGTGCCCTTAGGCAAGTATTTTTAACTTCTTTGTGCCTGTTTCTTCATCTGTAAAATGAAGATAACAATAATAGAACCTGTCTTATAAGGATATTGGGAGGATTAAATGAGTTACTATGTTTAAAATGCTGAGAAGACTGCCTAGCACATATTAAGCACTACTGGAGTGTGACTACTTCTTCCTCTCTTCCTCCTCCTATTATTATCATTATTGATTTAGGAAAGGCTCAAGGGATCGTGCAACATATGGCCTGGGTTAACTAAGCCTGAAGAAAGAATCATTCCTTGCTACCCTCAGAAGTATTAAAGCTCTAGAAAAGTTCTACCTTAAATGGAGCATGAACAGAAAAGGATCTGCAGGTCTCATCCTACCTCTGACAACTTCAATCAATCCATGCATCATTTTTAAATACTTACTGTAATACTTCAGGGCCTGTGGAGGAAATATGCAGTCTGGCCTTCATTCTTGAGTTGTTAACATCAAGGTTGGGGAGGACAAGTTTCTGATAGATGAGGCAACTAAAACAAAGGAAGAAATTTTCATTTATTGAGATGTACTATGGGTTATGTATTAAATCTTTTGGAAAAACATTCTCATTTAACTGGGTCAACATAATCCAGTACTGTATTGATTCTTGAATTGTGTCAAATAGCTTGCAAGTGTAGAGGAAACACTGAGACAAGACATCAAGAGAGACTAATCAACGTGTTTGCAAACTTTCCTAATGAATCAACTTAGATTACATATTAAATATACATATTCTCAGGCTGAACCTTAAATCCACTGAATCTGAATCTCTAGGGATGAGAATCCAGGAAACTATGTGTTGTTTTTTTTTTTTAAGTAGGCTCCACGCCTAACATGGGGCTTGAACTCACGACCCGAAGACCAAGAGTTGCACACTCTAAGGACTGAGCCAGCCAGGTGCCCCAGGTAGCCATACATATAATTTTTTTTTTTTTTTTAGAGAGCACACACATGTGGAGGAGGGACAGAGGGAGAAAGAGAGAGAATCTTAAGTAGGCTCCACCGCCCAGCACAATGGAGGACTCAATCTCACATCTGTGACATCAGGACCTGAGCCGAAATCAAGAATCAGATGCTTAACCGATTGAGCACCCAGATGCCCCAAGGAAACTATTTTTAAGAGAGCTTCAGGCAATACCTCTCACCAGAGAAATTTTGGAAACCCTGTTAGAGGATATCTTGAAGGGTCAAGAGGAGAGAGTTCTATTCTCCACATCTGAGAGTTTTCATTTGCCTGTCACAAAGCAAACAAGGAATGAACTGAGTAGGAGCCAGCAGGAGGCTCTCATTGGCTACCTGGGGGCACAGCTGACCTTAAGCTAGGACATTACACCTCCATGTGCTTTTCTCCTTTGAACATCACTCAAGGAGGCTGTAGTGTATGTCTTGATCCACTAGTTCTATACTCGAGTACAAGGATTGCCTGGTTTTTTAAAAAACCTCTTTAAGCTGTGTTCTCACGCACTGTGACGTCAGTAGAACCCCAAGACTGAATTATAGCTTTGCATTCAATCAAGAATCATGTATTATTCTCTATGTTATCCATCATTGCTTCCCCACTGCTCCGAAGACAGAGTGACAGCAATACACACAATGGGCAAGCACCTGAGGTGCTTTAAACCTATCAATAATAAGCATTGTTCTCAGAAAGATTTTGCTCTGTGGAAAAAGCAGAATGGAACAGCCTTTCCAATGACTGGCAGAGTCTTTGAAATTGTTGCCTATTAAATGTGCAAATTCGAAAGCCACAGAATTCAGCCACTACCTCATTTGTGTCCTAGGGATTTGGTTTGGACTGCATCAAAAAAACATATCTGTTCATATGAAATACAAAATGATTATTGGATGTTTTGCTTCTCACATTTAACTGCATACAAATACTAAAATTCAATCTATGTGAAATTAATGAGTTGATGGTGAGTCTGATGCATGTGTTTAATCAGAAAATTACATTCAGAGTACTTGAAAACATATTAATTGAAGTTTATTAAGAAGGCAGTAGATATTTAGATACAAACACAAATGCAAAATATATCAATACCGTACCTGTAATTATCTATCACTACTGCCTTGTACATTCTAGTGCTTTTAAATACAAATGAAACATAATGCATGCTTGGGTCATTTTAGACATAAGGAATGTTAAATAAAGATATTTTATTTCAGTTTTCCTTTTCAACTGGATTGAGTTTCACAGTTAAACACAGAATATGCACTTGTGGTTGTATTGATGAATAGAGGCACTAATAATTGGCATATTGTACTTCCTCTGATATTATTAGCCACAAATTTCTCAGGTTAGAATGAATGTAAAACATTCCTTTACCCAGATTGATTCTTTGTGTAAGTAATTAAAGAAAACAGGCTCTTGACACGATGCATCCCATAAATGCTATCATAATAAGACTTATTTACAGACCAAACATAGCAATGACCAACTTGGTGCCTTTAAACTTGTTTTCCCAGATTTAGTTCCAGGGAAATGCAATGGCCTTGGTTGATATTTGTGGTATCTTCTAGTATCACTACATCCAATGGACTTATTAACTCACTGGATGGGCAAATATTGGTCTGGCTTTCTTACATATGTGGATTGAGATTCCTTTTTTTTATGTCTTTGGCTGTGTGTCTACCATTTTTTTCTAGTGATCTAAATACCTTTCCTTCTTTCATATTTGAGAATCCCTGCTCACACCCACCTGACATAAGGCCTAAAACAAGGCAATGAAAACGTTGGCAATTTCCAAATATCTTTGTGGATATTTCCAAATATCCAAATATTTTAAACTTCATATCTGGAAGTTTAACTACATTTTTATGCATTCAGTGGATGTTGGGAAGTGTGGACAAAGGCACAGTCCATTCAGCATCTCTGAGGTCAGTGCCTTCCTATGATGCTGCACAGGGAACAAATGGGGGTGACTCTCAGCTCTCTGACAGACTGGGGGTACAACCAACTACCAAGTGTTTATCCTTATTCAGGAACTCTGCTGAGCTCCTGACATCCATCATCTCATTTAATCCTTGCAACTACACTGGAAATTAAGTGGACATTATTTCCTTGTTTAACAAATGAGGAAATTGAGGCACAACACAGTGATGTAAAATGCTTAAGATTCACATATAGGAAACAACTAAGATGAGAAAGAGCAGAAATTTTTTGGCTTATAAATTACAGAGTTGGGATTTGAATTAATGATGGACCATCAGCTTTAAAACACACTCTGGGGGCGCCTGGGTGGCGCAGTCGGTTAAACGTCCGACTTCAGCCAGGTCACGATCTCGCCGTCCCTGAGTTCGAGCCCTGCGTCAGGCTCTGGGCTGATGGCTCAGAGCCTGGAGCCTGTTTCCGATTCTGTGTCTCCCTCTCTCTCTGCCCCTCCCCCATTCATGCTCTGTCTCTCTCTGTCCCAAAAATAAATAAAAACGTTGGAAAAAAAAATTTAAAACACACTCTGTACTCAGCTGGACTACCTTATTTTTCCATAATTATGCCATGTATCTTCCTATAGCCTATACATTTATTTTAAATTATGGAATTGGCTATCATGCCCTTGGTAGCATGATTTTTAAAATCCTTTCCTCAGAAAAGAATCAAAAGGTCTGGGGGGAAATCAGAAAGTATGTTATTGAGGGGTCTGGGGGGCTTAGTCGGTTAAGCATCCAACTCTTGATTTCAGCTAAGGTCATGATTACATGGTCATGAGATCGAGCCCTGTATCTGGCAGCTCTGACCATGGAGCTACTTGGGATTCTCTCTCTCCCTTTCTCTGCCCCTCCCCTGCTCATGCTCTTCTCTCTCAAAATAAATAAGTATACATTAAAAATAAGATATTTTATTTATTTGTATCAAGGACCTAGGCAGTGGAATCTCTTGCTTTTTCCTCAGCATCCAAGTTTTCGTCCCTTTTGTGTGTATGTTATCACCTATACTTTGTTTATTAACTTTTATTTGTTAGCACAAACTTTCCTGTAAAAAAATGTGTTTGCCTAGCAGTGTTGAGTAGGCTGCTTAGTTAAAAAAACAAACTCCTTCATTTATTATTCAACCTTGGGCAAGCTGCTTAAGTTAAGTCTCAATGTCTTCCTCGGTATCTTCCTCTGTTAAAAAAAAAAACATACTGAAGTCTCAGTATCTTCCTCTGATGGTAGCTATCTATGGATTGAATGAGATAATGCAAAGACAGTGACTGGCACCTAGGAAGAACCTGAAAACATTGGCTACTATTATTTGTACAAGCATTAAGCTTTAACTCAAGACTACCCTAAGAAGTCTTACTAACTATTCTCTATTCCCTTTGCAGTTAACTGGAAAGATAAAATCCTTAAATCCAGAGGCAGAACAAGGTCATCTCCCAGGAGATTAGGCCAAATACTATAGTCCCCATAAATTGGAAGCAGACAGATCATCTCAGCCCTACTATTAGCTGTATGACTTTGGGCAAGTCATATTTGGTCTTCACTTTCCCCTTGTCTCAGACATGTAGAAATCAATTTGCCCCCTGAGAGTCCTACCGGTGTTATTCTTTGAAGTACCCATGCAATCATGAGTGAGTACTCATTTCCAAGAGCTTGTAATTTCCATGCCCCACCTGAACACCACCTTTCAGCCCAGGAAGCCAGGAGCCCAAGCCTCTCCTGAACTTAGCACTTGGACACCCAGAGCAGCTGCTAATACCCCCAGCCAAGCCCCACACCTCCTTAATCTGAAATCCTCATTAGCTCCAACTGCAGGCCATCTATTACCTCACACCCATAATGGGAGTTAATTTCTGTTGGGATCAGATGGTCTTCCCCCTGGAAATTTTTATTCATATTTCTTTCCTGTTTTGTGATTCTCAATCGGAGTTTTCTAATAACAGATCATTTCTTTTTGTCTAACTTTAATCTGGTCCTGCTTGACAAGCCCCATCCTTTTCATTGAAGGGTAAGACCACTTAAAGGAAGGCCAATAAGCCCTTGCGCTGCTCGGCCGGCTGGGGTGATTTGTCACCCGGTGCAGTGGTGGTCACACCAATGGATTTATCTCAAGGTAAATGGAGATGCTGAGACCCGGGACCTGGAGCTTTGATTAAGGCGCCCTTTTTGTAGTGTTGATAGATGTTGCTTGTGTTTATCTATTTGAAATGCCACTAAATCTGTGAATACAATGGAAAAAGAGAGTACTTTGCTGCTGAAAACATATTAGTGATTTATGTTTCAGTAAGAAGCACAATAAAGAGACAGAGGCTATTAAGAGCAGCTATTTTCATGAGAAATAGTTCTGCTTTAAAACATTATTAACCCCACCTTGATAAAGACTTACATGCATGCATAATCATGTTTACTTACCCCTTTAGTTTGGTGCGATATGCATTTGAAGCACACATTCTCCAAATATTAAGAAGTTAGCAGAATATTTACAGCAAAAGACACCTCACCTAGGACTGTTCTGCATGTAAATTTTCTTCTCTCAAGATAGGGACACATAATAAACTTATCTAGGAAGCTTTGGAGTTTATATGGACTTCATATTGTTCAAAGTACTCTCAAATCCTGCTCACCATCATTTTCTGTGTCTGCACACACACACACACACACACACACACACACACACACACACACACCGCCCCCACTGCCCTGCATTGTAGTAGATATAACCAGTACGGTGACACATAAAGATTATAATGCATGGATATAACTTATAACATGAATCAATGTCATCAAGACGCACCCATTTAAATGAATAGGGTCAGATGAGAGTGCTGTATCACCCTGACTTGTGTGACAGTTACAAATGCATCACCTCGTATGCATAATAGGAGTGTACAAACCAGAAGAGATTTGTAAACTTGGTTCATTTCAAGCAGAACTGACCCACAGGAATGGAAACAAGAGAAAAGGCAACTGGGCTGGAGCTGTCGGGAAATAAGTGATTCTGTGTTTTGCGGTTTCTTAAAACCCTAAAGAGGATTTCGTGTCCTCCAGCTCCACTGTGAACCTGAAAGCAGATCAGATCAAGCTCAGGACGCTGCCTGTTTATTTACCACGTTCACTTTTAAAGGTTGCAGTGCTTGCACGGAGTAGAGGTGGGGATAACAAATGGGGTTGGGGGTGGGGTACATAAGATGCGTAGAGGAGGGAGTTTAAGGTGTGCGATTCTCACCAAGTCTGGGGGGTTGGGGGAAAACACAGGCGAGTCGGGCCTGGCAGAGTTAACAGCGTTCAGAGTGCAATTAGTGTTTGGAAGGTTCTATGCCGTGTACTCTGATTTATTGATACGTTCCGGGGATTTCTCTGCAGCAGGGTGAGCAAGCGTGGGGGGCGGGGGAGGGCCTGGGGCGGCGCGCGCCTGGGAGACAGGCAGCTGACAGCGGGGTCTGGGGCTTGGCACCACCACGCGCCGGGTGTTGAGCGCAGCGCTTAGCGGAGGCCACACCTGCACCTCATTTGCTTCCGAGCAGCGCCATGACCCGCCTGCTGATGGGGCGCCTTCCCTTTCATCCTCGGGATTATGACAAGTTATTAATTGCCACCATTAGCCGCAGCAGCCTGCCCGAGATCTCTGCTGCTCTCTGGAGGTGAGAAACTGCGTGTCTGAATGCAGAGGGAAGAGGCATCGAGCTGCGCGGGGCAAACGGAGCAACAATCTGCCCAAAAGGGATTGTGAGATGGTGAATAATTTATTAGAAAACATTTTTCTTTGTCCTTCCCACAGACCCACAAATCCTCCCCAAGCGCTCTTTACCAGCCTTGCAGATAATGTACTTACACATCCCAGAGCCTGCTAAATAGACTGAAGAGGCCATCAGGTTCACCCTCCACACTGCGGCTGCCAGGACCGCGCAGACCCAACGCGTGGCCTCTGCCAAGGGCCTGCTGATGGAGGTGAGGTAATTAGATGCGTTTGCAGAGGCAGATATGAAAAGATGGTAGATGGCCCCCCACCTCCTTCCGGCTCCTGCTTCCCATGTAGAACAGGTATACTCGCACACACATAACCCCATAATTTCGTCCTTACTACAAGCATTTACTGAGTTTCTACTATAATAGGGAGTTGCTCTGTCCCTTGCACCTTCTTGACAAAAGTAAGGCCACGCCATCTTCACAGCCACTCCTTCACAGCCATGGCTTCACATGCGTTCCTTTGAAAGAATCAGGAGCCTACTCTAGTGGAGATGCAAAGAGGGAAGACTCAGGCCCTGTGCTCAAAGAGCTGGGAGCCTGTGTTCACGTCAGTGATGCTACTGCAGGCTGAGATATTGTAGGCTCTCCATTCCCAGAGATTTTCATGAGGAGGAGAAACAGTCATATCTCCTCATAGGGTTTTGGAATAACAGAGTTTGAAATCAGGCCAAGCATATATGACATGAGTATCTTCTAAGTCACAGCTTCTATGATACCATGGTCTCTTCCTGTTTGAAGTCATGGAATCTCTTAAAATGATGCTCTGAGATCTGTCTTTCTAGGGACATTCAAAAACTTTTAGTACGCACTTACTACGTGCCATGCCATGTCCTGGGTTCTGGAGATACTGTGGTAAACAGGTGTATTCCCTGATATCCTGGAGGACTACTCAGATTCTAAAGAGACAACCTCAAGCCTGCAGGTGCCAGATGAGCATCTTAGCTGAGAATGAATCAGGCAAAAATGAGACAAGACTGGCTGCCTCCATTGTGTGAATTTGAATGTGCTTTAATGACAAGCATGATAAGTGTTCTAATCCTCCTGCAATTACTGACAGTCCCAGTCTAACAGGTAAATTCATATCAAATATAGGCCTACACACACACACACACACACACACACACACACAGTAGAAGACTAAAAGGGATGTTAAAAAGGGATACAATCCAAAAGACCTATTAATCCATTTATTTATTTGACCAACACATTTTGAGTACCAACATGAGTCAGGCCCCATGGCTGGTGGCAAGCATCTCACACCTACCAGTCCCTGCTCTGTAGGGGCTCACAGACCAGTGTGGGAGATGGTTTGATGTGTAAAAAGTTATACTTATGTGTGATTAGTACACTAACCAAGAAAGGCATCAGGCATTCCAGAAGAAGAGAAGAGCAAACAACTAGTTCAGGCTTGGGAAGGTGCATGAGGGTGTGTAGGTCAGAGAAATTTCCTCAGGCAGCAATATGCTAGCTGGGTCTTAAAGAATGAGTGGGCTTCACAATTGAAGAAAGAATGAGGGAGAGAAGAAGAGGGGGAAGGGAAGATGAAAAAAAAAGTGGCACATGCTCACTAAACAAAGACTATTGGTTAATTGCAATCATTCATTCATGCACTCATTCATTCAAAAAATATTGAAGCCTGCCATGCTGTTATGGACTGAATTTTTCTATTCCCCTAAAATTCATATGTTGAAGCCTTAACCGCTGTGTGACTGTATTTACAGGGAAATAATTAAAGTTAAATGAGATCATAAAGGCCGGCGCTTGATCTGATAGGATTAATATCCTTTTAAGAAGAAGCACCAGAGAGCACTCTCTCTCTCTCCCCATGTATAGGCATAAGGAAAGGCCATGTGAAAATATGACTGCAAACTGGGAAGAGAGTTCTCACCAGAAACTGACCATGTTAGCACCTTGATCTTGGACTTCTAGCTTCCAAACTGTGAGAAAATTAATTTCTGTCACTTAAGTCATCCAGTCTATGATATTTTGTTATTGCAGCCCAAGTAAACATGCTCCTAGCACTGTACCAATAGTTAATTGGTTTTGCATGAAATAAGCAAAGATAAATAAGACTACTCACTGCCCTCAAAAGCTCAGGGCTATGTAGGAGTGACTGACCAATAGGCAAACAATGGCCAAAGTAACTATTCTAGTGGATACATGATCACCTGCTTGAAATAATCATGATTTATTTTCTTAAGTGAACCATTTTACCTGTTCTCTTAAACACATTTGAGTATGATTGAAGGATTTGATGTTGGAGCCATTAATGCTATTTACCAATATTTCTTCTCATTCTAGGCAAATTCACCATCACATGAAGTTAGCTGGGTCTATGTGATTTGCTTTAAAAATGAATTGTGAGCAAAAGTGAGAGGTATCTGGGGTGTCTGGATGGCTCAGTTGGTTAAGTGTCTGACTCTTGGTTTTGGCTCAGGTCATGATCTTACGGTTTGTGAATTTGAGCTCCGTGTCAGGCTCTGTGCTGACAGCAAGGAGCCTGCTTGGGGTTCTCTCTCTCCCTCTCTCTGCCTCTCCCCAACTTTCTCTGTCTCTTTCTCTAAATAAATAATAAATAAACAAACTTTTTAAAAGTAACAGGTATCACTTGCAGGCAGAAAGCTTTAAGAACCAGTGAGTGATTTGCCAAGTTTCCCCCTCTTGCATAAATAGCAACCAGCAAATCCTAGGTGTGGGAAGCTCCATCAGCCCACATCTCTATGTGAGACTTTCAGAAGTGGAAGACCTATGAAGAACAGGCAGTGTGAGTAAGAAATAAACTTTTATTGTTTTAAGCCACTGACATCTGGGGTATATTTGTTACTGGAGTGCAATCTAGCCTAGTATGACTAATATAAGAAAGAGGCTACTCACATTCTGACCCTGGTAGACATTTTGGAATATTGGTTTTGCCACTTGTAGCCCTAAGAGTGACCTACTGTACAGAGGTTAGAGACTGGACTTCCAGTTTCTGCTTGGCCTGGGAGTCCCATTTATCCACCATCAGGTTATAAAATACATTAGTAGATTTCCTCACAAGCAGTGATAAGTTAGGATTTTACTTGTTCATGTATCATTTCAGTGTTACATGCTTCATGTCCCATATAAGATCTGTTATCAAAGAGGCCCATGTGTGAAGCTATGTACTTCAGAGATGCAAACTGCAAATGGATATGGCTTTCTAGTCTTTCAGAGGATTTTGCCCTTTCATGTCCTGTTCATGGGCCCAAGAGCAGAGGGCTCTGGAATTAAGTGTCTGTTTTTGTTTGTTTGTTTGTTTGTTTGTTTGTTTTTCCTTTGAGAGAGAGCATGGGTACTTGCCCCGTGAGTTGGGGGAGGGGCAGAGAGAGAATCTTAAGCAGGTTCCATGCCCAGCCCCATGTGGAGCTTTATCTCACCACTGAAATAACCTGAACTGAAATCAAGAGTTGGATGCTTAACCAAATGAGCCACCCTGAGGTGTCTGGTTTTAAATCCTATCTCCATCACTTACTAGCTATGCTGTTTGTACATGTTACTTAAACTCTTTAAGCCTTAGCTTCCTCACCTGTAAAATTTGAATACTAATAATGCTACTTTATGGGGATGTTTTGTGCATTAAATGAGATAATGCAAAAAATAGTAATCATTATTGTTGGTGTTATCATTACTTTTCACCGTCAGGATAGTCTTAAAACCAAATGTCAAAAGTCGTTATCACAAAGCCATGACTATTCTTAGAGAGTTTACTTAAGCATCAGCTGGGAGGCAAGCATCTGGAGTAAACGATTTTCCAGCTTGTGCTCAAGGTCTGTGATCCTCCAGCAACACAGAGTATCTTAATGGAAATTAAAGCATCTCCTGAGAAAGGTTCGACCCTAATGGGAATCCTGCCAAGAAGGGACCCAAGTTAAAGCTGGTGTGGATGCTGGCATGCTGCTTTCATGAGCTCTGGAAACTAGCTTTCTTGTAAGGCTTCTCTTTTGGATATTTAGCAACTCACTTTGGAGAAAGATTATCTCCTTTTTGAAAGTAACCTGACCACCTGTCAAAACTGGACTTGTGTGAGGAATCGAGAGGCTAACCCTTGGCAGTCTGGCCAGGCTCTCGTTTGGGTAATTACACTGGCAGTGCCTGCTTTACTCGGCATGAACTTGGCTTCCAGTCCCAACCATCTTCTGAGTCTCTGATGATGTGACTGAAAGAGTGTCTGGGATCTGCCCCAGACTGCCAAAGAAGTAGGAAGGGCAACTGACGGACGTAGATGCTCTATGACGACCCCTTGTAATTATGGAAATGAGTTTCTATTTGAGGAAAAGTGGCAACCAAGAAAAAAAAATAAAGGGTACTAAACATTCTGCTCTACTCCCTTCTGTCATCTATGTGGAGTATTCTTTAATTCTGGGATTTTTTGTTTACCAAGTGCTGGCCCCATGCAGTGGACAAGTGATACAATGATTCCTAATGCCTTGCTTTTCTCAACAAGGAGCTCTTAGTCATCTAATCATTCAACAATCCATTCATTCAACACGTTCACTGACATCCACTGTATGCCAGGCACTGCATTGTACTGGGTATGCAGAGGTGAACAAAACAGAAAGTTCCCTGCTCTCATGGAGCTTAGAGTTTAGTGGCATAACTTGAAAAGGCAAGCACAAAAAAGTATACAGTAATGAACTGTTTTTATGTCAGCAAAGGAAGACAATGGGGAGCACCACCAAGGCCATGTGGTGGGTGTCAGGGAGCAACATAGAAACAAATACTGACAATGCACTAGGAAAGGTACACATTCAAAGCGCTTTCAGAGGACCATATAGTCAGTGTGCTTGTCCATTTTGACTGCAGGCCAGACTAAGCATGGGGAGATGTGCATACAGGAACCCAGGTGCACAGGAATGATAGAAACCAATACACATACATCTTGGAAGTGTTTTCTCAGAATCCAAACCATTAGGGATCTAAAAGCCTGACTTAGAGAAAATTTCATTTTATAGTGTTTCTGTAACTGTATAGATACACAAGAGTCGTTTTACAGATCATTTAGTCTACAAATACTAAACTATTTTATAGCATGATACTTATCATTGAAGCAAGCAATTAACACATCTTGCCTCCTCCTGCAAGCTCTCTCTGACTGCTCTACACCACCCACCTGCACACTCCAGTGAGTCTTCTGTATACTCCATAACCCCCTCTGTATGCCTTTACTATAGCATTTTTCATACTTTCATAATCACTGATTTGTTTTGTCTTTATTGTCTTTTAGACTATGAACATCTTGAAGGCAGAAATGGTCTTGATTGTTTCTATATGCCCAAAGCCTGGCTGTCTTAGTTTGGGTTTCCTCAGAAGCAGAATCTAATGCAAGCGTTCAAGTGCAAGTAATTTATTTGGGAAGAAGGTGCCAGAGAATAATAGGAGGGAAGTGGGGAGAGGAAACAGCAGAGGGAGAGAAGCTAATAAGAAGTGTGTTATCAAGTAAGTTACCAATCCCTCTGGAGAACTTGAGAGACAGTGTAGAACACATCCCAGTGTTGTCCCACTAAGGAGTGGGGGAATGGGGCATTTATCCACCACCTCCCCATCTGTTGTTGGTTGAGGGCTGCTCCCAGGGGCATGAGCTTTCCAGCATTTCTGACTTGCTCTCCTTACAGGTCAAGTGTGCTCCTATGACCCGAAAAAGACCTCAGGCAGAGTCATGTGTGTTTGCTGTAACCCCCTTCAGAACATGGAGGTGAGTGCCTAGGGATATGGGTGGGGCACAACATCTGCTGGACCAGCTCAGAGCCTGGCACCCACTTGCTGCTTGGTAGGCTTTTATGACTCAATATAACAGCTGAGCAGCACACATTGTTAAAGGATCAAATTTAGTATGAGCTCCATGGGCAAACCTCATGTTATTGACATGGCCGTCAAGCAAGCAGTGAAGTTACTAAGTCTGGAGGCAGCTTGAGTACATTTACAGAGGCTGCTCATTTCTGCAGCAGTCAAGCAGAATTGTTGGAGAGAGTAGTGTTATTTTAATCCCTCCTTTCTCCTTTGCCCAGTTCACATGTAACCAAATCTCCTATTATTGGAGTGACTCTATCTGTGTTTTCTCACTTGCAGGTGTTGGGGGCGCAATTAACGGTGCTTGCTAATACGTTGCTACTTTCTGAAAGGATGTGAATTATAGCAGATGCTATTTATGAATGGCATTTAGTAGTAATGCAACCAACTAGTTTGTTAACCTACACATTCACAGTCAGATGAGGCCTCTTCATGTGATCTTCCAGAGCATAAAAACCAGCCTCCGTGGCCCTCCCTCACATTTCTGCAGGTACCTCTGGTTGCCCTTTCTATTTAAAAGTAACAGTGATGATACTAGTCCAGGATTTCACCTAAACTGGAGTTTCTTGTGGCACAGTTTACATGAACAGACCCACCCACAGCCTAAACCAATAAAAAAAAACTACTCAATATACCCTATAACTTCAAGAAATATGACTCCGGGAAAATAACACAGTAAATTCCCACATGTGTATTCTTTCCTGCCTATTCATTCATTCCTGAGACTCACTTTGAGGCAGCAGAATGTAGTGGGTAAGAGAACAGTTTCTGGCACCAGACTGCCTAGGTTCTGTGCTTCCAATTCCTCATCTGTAAAATTTAGTTAATAATAGTTCCCATCTTATAGTGTGGTAATGATAATTAAAGGAATTAATACATGTAAAGCTCATAAAACAATTCCTAACTCTTTGAAGAGTTCCCAGGACTATGCTAGACCCTGATAACCAAAGAATGATTGATTGATTGATTGATTGATTGATTCATTCATTCATTCATTCATTCAACAAATATTTATTGAGTACCAACTCTGTTCTAGACACTGTGCCAGGTGTGGGTTCACCACAGTGAACAAAATAAACCTGATCCCAGCCCTTACAGAATTTACATCATACCTGGGAGCACAGATGGTGATGATGGGAAAAGACCCCCACTGACAAGGTAAGGGTCAGGGGAGACTTCCTGGAAGTGACTTTGCTAAGACCTGGGGTCTGGGTGGGGATTGTGGGTGCCACGTTCTGGAAGCAAGAGATTGCATACCAGAGACAGAGTGGTTCACTGTGGCTGTGATATGCAGGGGAGGGATGGTGAGTGGGAATCTGGAGAGGAAGGCAAGGAGGTAAGTCATGAAGGGCCCACTGGCACTGTTAAAGTGCTGCTCTCTCTCCTTGGAATAAATAGGTGGCAGAGGGAGGGAGTAAACCCTGTGTTTCTTGTGTACCACTCTTTTGACACCCCTCCTACATGGCCTTACATTATGATTTTTTACAGTGTAAAGTGCACACATACTTTCACTTAATCACATTATGAAATCCTTCAGGGCAAGAACCATAGGCCTTCTATTTCCTTGAGTCCTCCCTAGCTGTGGCCAACTTTGTTAAGAATTCAGCCCACAACTAGCCATCTCTTAGCACATCTTACATAATTTCAGTTCTAGTGTTATTCTCTTTAGTCTAAGGAACAGCTCTCCATCACCGTGGAGGACCCCAACACTGTGCCTTGCTCTCATCAGACATTCTCTCCACCTTTGACTGACCTCCTCCCTTCACCCACTGCCCTGAGGTTTCAGCCAAAGCTTCCCTTTGGCTCTTTCCCTGGGATACCTGATCCCAACATCCTGTCATTCATTCCCTGCAGTAATTTTGTTATCACTCACCAGGCCCTCCCTCCTACTCCAATGCAAATGGATTGTCTAGACCAACTGTTGTAATTTTTTACCCTCTAGATATAGTGTAGTAGAATAGCAATAGCTTTGGAGTCACACAATCTGAGCCTGAATCCTACCTCCTACCTGTGAGGTCTTAAACAAGTTACTTAATCTTTCTGAGCTTTATTTCCCACATCTGTAAAATGGGCCTAATACCTACCTGTAGGGTTGTTGTGAGGTTGAAATAGCGGCTACGTAACTGAGATGCTCACTAAGTGTTGTGCCTGTGTCCCTGACAATAGATACTGCACATCTAGTTCACAAGTCATAAGCTCTCCATGTCTGTACTTTATTTTTGTGGCAACTGATTCTGTTCCCAGAAATCTTGTGAGACAGTCAGTTAGGGTCAACAAAAGATAATTTCTTGGCACAAAGAGCTCCCTTTTTGAGATCTACCTACATGCAAGTCATTCTCATTCTAACTGCTAAGACAGTTTTCAAACTTACCTATAAATGGTAATTCCAGATTTAAAAGACATATCAGAAATGGTCACTAAAAGAGAACAAGTGATGCTGAAGTTGTTTTTCTCCAGAGCAACATGTACACAGCATCCAGAACAATTAGATTCTGATTGCCAGACCAAATTTCCATCAAGACACTGATGAGTTATAAACCTCTGGAGCTCTGCTCAAGTCACTGATGGAACCAGTAGTAGTATCCAAGCCCTTGGATAGAATCACAGCTTTATAATTAGTATGAGTCCATTCATTATCATGGGCCTGGGTGTGTGCATATGAGAGGGAAAAAATGAGGGATGAGGAAACAAATTAAACCATGTAAACTGAGAAAGGAAGAGAGATTAAAACCACTTAAAACTCACAAATGTAATTACAGGATCTTCTTAACTACTCAAGTTTGGGAAACAAACTGATAGCAGGAAGGCTTGACGAATAGAGTACTAGCTGCAGGGCCACCTTAGGGAGAACTGTGAAATGCTCTGTGTCTCTTTCTGCCCCTTTTTTATGTGTCTCTCTTTCTCTCTCCTGTTTCTGTGTTCTCACGACCTGGGCACTTAAGAGTGAGGATGAGAGGAAGCATGAATGGGAGGAGAATAGGAGGAGAGGATGTTAACTCATGGAGCACGGACGCCAATATGTGCTCAATGCTCTGCCAGCTGCTTCCCACTCGGTAGTAGTGTCAGGAACACATGCATTGGTAGCAGACAACCTGCTTCAGGGTCCACCCAGGGCTGGCTTGACAGTGGCCCATCTCTCTTTCTCTCTTTTTTTTTTAATGTTTATTCATTTTTGAGAGAGGGAGAGAAAGAGACAGAGCGTCAGAAGGGGAGAGCAGACAGAGAGCGAGACACGGAATCTGAAACAGGCTCCAGGCTCCAAGCTGTCTGTACAGAGGCTGATGTGGGGCTCGAACCCACGAACCGTGAGATCATGACCTGATCTGAAGCTGGATGCTCAACTGACTGAGCCACCCAGGCACCCTGCCTGTCTCTTTATATAACATCGAGGTGACTGGGAGCATGAAATAAGATAAAATGTATGAAGCCTTTAGCATACAAACTGGGGCTCTTATCCCCATTTTGTGGAAGAAAACACTGGCAGTCGGGGACAGTAGGTAGACAGTGGGCTCCACCTAGGTGAGGGCTGCACCAAGCACAGACATGGGCCCATGTAAGCCTTCACCAAATATCTGTGGTTGAGGGGGAATTCAAATTCAACCTGACCAACCCAAGGCCAGTGTCCTCTCCAGTGCCATGTACTATCCCTAAACAATCCTTTGTCTTTGTGGGTAGACTTACAACAGTAGTTAAAACCATAGGCTTGAGAGCCAAACGGACAGGGTTCAAGTCCTCTGTGAACCAAATATTGATGTATTTCTTGAACTCTTCACGTTCTTCAAACCCCCAACCCCTTCATAGAGTCTCTTAGTCTTTTTTAATATTCCAAAGCACTTCAAAGGGAACCAATCAAAAAGGATCATTTGGGGACCAGAGCCTTAAAGAAGAGTCCCATCCCTGGAGGCCAGAATACTGGCAATAGAAAAGAAAAACCTCAGAGACACAGTTAGGATGATGCGTCTGGGGTTTGTTTTATTAGATGGAAACACAAATAACAAAAGAAAAAAAGATTTCGGAGCTAAAAATTACGGAGCAGCTATTGTATACTCACTGTGCTTGGTGTTTATATGTGGTGTCTCATTTAATCCTTATAAAAATCCTGGAAGGAAGAGTCCCATTTTACAGATAAGGAAACAGAAGGTCAGAAAAGTTAACCTGTTTTGGTAAGTCACAAAACAAGGCTCATTTCCAGGTCATTTTGGCTCCTAAGCCCATGTTCTTTCCACAAGTACAGTCTGACTCTCTTTAAGTAAAAGAAATAAAAACAGATTTGTCAGGCTTTTAAGTTGACCAAAAAGTATCATCTTCTAATGTGTGTCCACTGGAAATTGATTTCTCTGGAAAGAATACTTAATGTTCATGTTCTGCTCTCTCTTCACCTAACCTCTTTTCAACACTATATACCAATCAATGTAATGTGGAGTCTATAGGTCTCTGGGGTTTTAGTTTATGGTCAGGCCACAAATTTGTGACTACCTCTAAAAATAATGATTTGTACTCAACATGAGTTTTTGTAGCAGAGAGAGCAATAAGCATTTAAAAAATTTTAAATATAATATTGATTCTGTTTCTTATAACACAAGAGAGAAGTAGGTGAGAAGTCAGAATTCTGGCTTAAAGATTGAACCCTGTAAAGTTTACAGGCAATCTACAGTGAAGCTAAATCTAACAGCCATGAAACAAAAAATAGCACAATCACTTTACAGGGGTTTTCCAGGCAACTCCGGAATTCAAGTGTCCAAGTTCAGACCGTGTAATAAAAGAGAGTTTATGATGGTTTTCCAATAGAGGTAGAAGATGGAGAAAAGAACACTTGTATTACTGAGCATCCTAAAGCCAAAAGCCTCATGAGGAAAGTTTACTAGGTGTGAAAAGTTTGCTTTAAAGGGAAAGTGACTAAACCACAAAGGGAACAAAATCCGTCATTAATCCAGGCAGCCCAAGAAATACTATATACATTGATTGATTCATTCATTCATTCATTATTGCAACAAACCTTTATTAAACACCTACTATAATGGCAAACAAATGCCCAGTACAGGGGATACAAAGCTAACTAAGGCATGCTTCCTGCCCTTAAGAAAATCTTGTCATCTAAAGGGTGAGACAAATATTTCAACAGTGATTAGCCCACAAATGTTGTATTTGAGATTTTATAATAAGAGCAATAATAGCTAATGTTCATTAGGTGCTTACAAAATGCCATATTTGGTTTTAAGCACTTTCTGTGTTAACTCATTCACTGCTCACAACAGCCCTATGAAGTAAGCCCTATTATTAACGCCATTCTACAGATGAGAATAGACAAGGTAAGGGACTTGCTTAAGGTGAGACCTATGTAGGAAGGACCATGAAAACATACTGGAAGGATCTGCTTGAGGGTAAAGATGCGTGTGACCTGGATCTTAAGGAAGGATCAGGAATCTTCTGGATGGAGAAGTGGAACATGGAAGCACATTCTTAACATGGGGAACAGTACATGCCAAGGCAGGGAGAAGCTCATGAGCCTGATGTACGTGCGGAACTGAGAGTAGTTCTGTGGGTGAGCATAGGACTCACGGTGAATGGTAGTCAGAGGTGAGGCAGATTGTGAGGGATTTTATGAGTCATGATAAGGAGTTTGGGCAATATGGAACCAAATGACGATTTTAAGCAAAGGATTCGAGATAACTTTGCAGCTAACTTTGTCAGAGAGTATACTACAAGGGAGAAGATTTGAAGTAGGGTAATTAGTTAGGACGTTAAACTAGTAATCCAGATCAGAGCTGGTGACCTCAACTAAGCCAGTAATTGGGAGGATGAAAATGGGAGGATTTGAAAGATTTACGAATAATGCATTCATATTTCTGCACTTATATTTCTGTTTATGGCACTAGGTAGGAATTATCAAGATACCAATCCTTGGATTGGTAAACCCTAAAAAAAATTGTGGAAGAACTTTTTTTGAATGAGTCTGGACTCACCCATTCATGTTTACCTAATAAACACTAGTACATATTTTAAAAGGGCCTTGTATAGTACATGGTACATAATAGATGCTCAAAACTACACATGCACATACACAGTATCAAAGTGGCCTAATAATACGGGGGCAACCCTGAACCTCAAAGCCAACAGCCATTAATTTAACAGTTTTCACTAATCTGTAAGGTAACATCTTAAACTGTAGAGTAAAAGTTGTGTTTAGATTTAAGGAAAATGAGAGTCTTTCCTTGGCATAAAAGGAAGGTTATACCTCACCCTTTCATTGTGTTTAGTAAATTACCTCTGCCATCCTTTTTTATTGAGATGGAAATTGGATAACAGAGAACCCAAGCTACCTGCCCAAAGCCACACAGCTAGATGATGTAGGAAAAATAAATATTTATATAGCTATCATCTGTTCCCCTCTAATGTTGCTTCTCTTTACACTTTAAGAGAAAGTTAGAAAATTATGGAGAGAGAGACAGAAAGAGAGGGAGAAAGAAAGCAAATTCTGCATAAAAGAAAACATTTTTTTAAAAATACAAATGTGGCCTAATTTAATTTCCAATACATGTCTCCACCTTCGTCTTTGAAAAAAAGGTTAAAATGCAATTCTCTGAAACGAAGTTATTCGATAGAGGAATATTAACCTCCTCGCCCCTGTACTTTGACTCGTTTTATCTCCTTTTCATTTTTGTTTGTGGGTCTATTCATTTTGGTGAGGCCAGGCACGTTGCTAGGTAACGGGCCCATCGTGGGCCAGCATGTTAGTTTGTCTGCCTGGCCTGGGTGGCAGACTTCCCTAGCGCTAGCTGCCGGCAATGCAGTCTCTTACAAAAAGCATTTATCACGGAGCAGGCACTGTAATGGCCACTCAGTGGAGGGGAAATTGAGCTGACCCGAAGGCCAAAGCTGTTAGGGAGACTGGTGGGAAGGGTAAGAGGGTCACAACACCCTTTTCCCACCCACTTAGTGGGCAGTAAGCGCTAGCACAGCCCAGTCACTGTTTTCACTAACATATCCTGAGGCTTTGCACCTGAAATAAATGTTTGCTTGACATTAACGATAAAAAAAAGAGGCAAAAAAATAAAATCGGTTTGCTCCAAGAACAATGACCTATGTGATTTAAAGTTAGCCAAAGTTTCCACAAGATTTGATTTTTGGTAGTTATGCTGGAGGGGAGATTTGAAGAGGATATGGGGTGGTTCCAAATAATTAGTATATTCTGATAGTGGTCATGCAAACACTTATTTACTTAGCTCCTTGAATTTGAAAGTAGAGAAATCTAAGTATCTGTGCTTTCTAGTCCCCCATCCCTATAAATGGCACCAGTTTTGCAAGTATCAAATGCTGGTCATCACCAAATTGACATGATTTTCAAATTTCTATTTCCTTCAATATTTATTTATGCTTAGCATGAGATAAAGTTTAAAATGCAAACCAGGAATTTTTTAAAGTGTATGTTAGGGCACTTTTGCAATGTTGCATGACAACACGCTTGGATGTGATTGTGTCCTATACAATGTTATAGATTCTTCTGGAAACATTTAGATTTCTTTGACTTTTTTTTTCAAAATTATTGTATGTGTATAGACACAGAACAAAGAAAAATGGCATTACAAAAATAAATACATGAGTAATACATGGGATGAAATACCATTATAAACAGTATAAAGGTTATAAACAAATATACTAGCAGTGTAGAAATCTTGGTTCCATTGTGGAAGAAAACAGAAAACAGAAATGCCTTCTCTAGACCATTTGTTTTTCTCAGTCAACCATAGGCCATGTCATTAGTGTTAGAACTTGAAAATTATATGTAAAATTATATAAGGGGTTTTCTGTGTCTTTGTATGAAAAAGTATTATCCAGAATTTAATTTTTTATTATCTTTGTTATTAAGCAATATGTTGTCTCAATATTTTTCTTTACTTGGGTGCAAACTCTTATCTTTCACTCTTATGTGGACCCTGAGAAACTTAACAGGAACCCATGGGGGAGGGGAAGGAAAAAAAAAAACAACAGGTTAGAGTGGGAGAGAGCCAAAGCATAAGAGACTCTTAAAAACTGAGAACAAACTGAGGGTTGATGGGGGGTGGGAGGGAGGGGAGGGTGGGTGATGGGTATTGAGGAGGGCACCTTTTGGGATGAGCACTGGGTGTTGTATGGAAACCAATTTGTCAATAAATTTCATATAAAAAAAAAAGGAAAACCTTAAAAAAACAAAACAAAACAAAACAAAAAAAAGCCTCTTATCTTTCAAATAGGAACATGTAAGCACCTATCAGAAGTCCTCACTCTAAATAGATTAGTTGTGGGATTTTAGCCAAAGGGCTTCCTTTCTCTGAGTCCTAGTTTCCCTACCAAAGAAGAGGAGAAGATAATATCTGCCCTGATTACTTCCCTGAGTAATCTAGAGCATCAGATGAGATGTTAGCTGTAAAATACTGTACAGATGTGAGATAGCAATTTTGTTATTGTAAAAAATAGAAATTTTTGGCAAAACAGAAAGGATGAGAGGTAAGTTTTCAATAGCACTCAGTGTTCTCTCATTGTGGGTAGAACTGGGCTTCTTGCCTTGGTGAGATGCCAGTTACAAGCCCGTTAGAGCCACTGTGTTCTTTTTGACCAATTAGTCTCATTTTATACGTAGACAAGAGGAATTGCTTCAGCTTTTCTTCAGAAATGGAACAGAGGTAAGAGCACAAGAAGGGCCCTGTTCTTCACTCCAGCTCCGCTGCTTTCAAACAACAATATTTAACCAACAAAAGAAGAGACCAAGTCAATCTCAGTTTTAGTGATTCCCTTGAAAGTCATCAAATAAAAATGTGAACTTTAAAATTGATCAGGATTAATTTCACTGACACTGTATCATAACATATATCTCTTCAGAGACTCATTTGTTGGGCTGCAGATGCAAAGAAAGTAAGGAAAGAAATAAATCAGAATACAATAAGGCAATTAGACTTTTGCCATTGATAGAATACTAAAAATGTCTGATTTATCAAAGCATTAACAAACAGAAGTAAACACAAGACTTATATTTTCTTACAAATACCTAGAGAGGAAGATTAAAATAATAACCAAGACCATGTGTATCAATAAATTTAATTTATAAATATTGCTCCATTGCCAAAAGATGCTCTTTTACTTGCTAATTTAAAGAGTGCAATAGCAAAGGATGATTTATCAATACAAGTGCCACTCTGATATGTAACTGCTGTTCTCATCTCCATAGACATTTTCCTACCCAGATGAGAGAATTCTAGTGAATCTGAAGCACAGCTTAATAAGTTATTTAATCGTTACCTGAAGTCATTATCTTTAGTCTGAAATTAAATATATTTCTAGTGTTTTTCTTCACAATGATTTCAATCCAAGGGTGGTTACAGTAAGAAAAATAATTATTTGTGCGAGGCATTGTCCTAAGTGCTTACATACATTATCTCACTTAATCCTGACAACAGTCCTATAAAATATTATTATTAATATTTATCCCCATTTACAGATGAGAAAAGCAAGTCTGACAGAGGGATGGCAACTTGCTGTTAATAAGTGTCAGAGGCAAGATTTGAAACCAGGACTGTCCAAATCCAAAATATGTGCTCATAATCACTACAGTATAATTACTTCAAAACATATACTTGAATGTCTTATGGATCAAATTTCTTTCAAGATGAAATGCAGTGACAATTACAGAAACTGTATAATTTAAACAGGCTAATAAATTAAAAGTTAAATTTTGATCATAGAATTTTAGTGGCGAACTCTGGAAAACAGTATGGAGGTTCCTCAAAAAATTAAAAATAGAACTACCCTGTGACTCAGCAATTGCACTACTAGGCATTTATCCACGGGATATAGGTGTGCTGTTTCGAAGGGACACATGCACCCACATGTTTATAGCAGCACTATCAACAATAGCCAAAGTATGGAAAGAGCCCAAATGTCCATCGATGGATGAATGGATAAAGAAGATGTGGTATATATATGCAGTGGAGTATTACTCGGCAATCAAAAAGAATGAAGTCTTGCCATTTGCAGCTGTGTGGATGGAACTAGAGGGTATTATGCTAAGTGAAATTAGTCAGAGAAAGGCAAAAATCATATGACTGCACACATATGAGGACTTTAAGAGACAAAACAGATGAACATAAGGGAAGGGAAACAAAATAATATAAAAACAGGGAGGGGGACAAAACAGAAGAGGCTCATAAATATGGAGAACAAACAGAGGGTTACTGGAGGGGTTGTGGGGGGGGATGGGCGAAATGGGTAAGGGGCATTAAGGAATCTACTCCTGAAATCATTGTCGCACTATATGTTAATTTGGATGTAAATTTTAAAAAATTAAAAATAAAATTAAAAAAAAAGAATTTTAGTGGCAAAAGAACCTCAGGAGCCATCAAAATTAAATCTGCATTTCTCAAATGAAGAAGCTGAGGTGAGATGATACATGGTTTACCCAGGACATCTGAGGTTATTAAATGGACAAAGGGCGGTGATTGTTCTCTCAAGTACATAGTCATACAGTTGCCTCTTATAGCTAATATGTTTATAATATTGTTCAATACACAGCATTTCAACCTACACAGAAATATCAGGGGCAAACGGCTGTTGCAAAATGAGGTGGCACTTTATTACAAGTCAGAGGGAATCCGCCTATCTCATTCCCCTTGGGCCTCTCATGTGCCAGCCCTATTCCAGGTACTGGGTCGTAGAGATGAAGGGTTCTCGGTCCAGGCTTTGTACAATTATAAAAATCACATGAATGCCTATGAACTTTATACAATTTACTTGAAATTTAATTTTGAAGACCTAGAGAAAGGCTGAGGTTAATCTAAATTATTTATATGAACACTGGAGCAGATGTTAACCCCTCAGTATGACAAAGCTTGGCCTCATAGACAAAAGGTGACCATCTGAAGTAATTTTCCTCTTGGAGGTGGGGATGGAAGCAAAAATACTTAGACCAAAATGCCCCTTCCAAAAACCAGTCTACCCAAGCAAATATTGGACCACCTTGTGATTCTGTCCCCAAATAGTCATTTAAATAGTATTCCCTACAGGCTTTTCCTAATCAGACCAGGTGGGCCTCAGAAAATGATGAAATCAATCATATTATTGTGTAAAAAGAGATTCAAAGAATAGAAAACAAAATAAATCAACAAATATAGAAGAGATGAAAAGAGGACTTCTTATTCTATAAATAGCTGTTTAATCTCCAGAAGAGCAAATCTAGAAGGTTTCAGTAATTTGCCCAAGGTAATACAGTTTGATAGGGGCAGAGCCAGGATTGGAACCAAGATCTCTTAACCTCGGTTCCATGCTTTTTCCTACAGCCTCAGATTGCTTGGACAAATATCAATGCACAGTTACACATGGGAAAGATAGAAAAGGAGTAGAAAATTGGTACATTCATATTTGATTTTGTATATAAAACCAAGATGGAATAAAATCGATAGTACAACTTCAGGCTGACTTTGACCAAAAAAAAGCTACAGATTTCTAATTTCGAAGTTACTTTAAACATGTCAAAAATATTTTTATAGTATTCACATAATGAGACATGTAGTAATAGCCATTTATTTGAACCTATCAGCATTAAAATTTAAAACATAAACTGCTCAGTGCACTGTCTCTAGTATCTAACATTTTCCTCCATACAAAAGAATGCCCCAAAATTGTCATTAGCATGATAGACTGCACATTATAAATGCCCTCAAACATGCAAATCACTCTTATCATATCTGACCTGTCGTGGAAAGTAGTCAAAAGAAGAAAAAAGCAAGGATTAAAAATACTATGATATTTTGAAAGTGACAATTTTGGGGGGGTTTGACTTTCTGTATTATAAGCTCCTCGGAATGAGTATTTTCTTCTTCATTTGGCAAATTTATCAGCTACAAACTATTACATGACTATGTGTAAATTAGCAATAAAGAAATCCCAAGCATGTGGAATACAAACTGAAGAAATTCAATAAAATATCCATTAAATGAATGAGTGAATAATTATTATTTTCTTCAATCACCTTCCAAATGATATCAGGCAAACTGCATTTACAAAAAATTACAGCATCATTTTAAATAGGTAAACTTTGAGCTTTCCTGAGGAGAATAAGCTCTTCCTCTCTAATTGATGCTTAATCAAGTCTTCAAAATATAATAACCCTATGTTACAATAAAATAAAGCTGTTATGTCACACCTTTTTCTTTCAATAGGACCCCATTTTCTCTACACTGCCTGATTGAGAAAATACCTTCCTTAATGGAGCACAAACTAGAACTTAAAACAGTCTTAGCAATAGCTCTACTCTTATTCTCTTTTAGAAAAGCCTAATCCTCTCAGAGGATGAAATAGAATTATTCTATATGTCTTAAAACATCAAGTGTAGGACTCCAATTAGCTTCACTACATTTTACTATGGATGTGAAGTAGAGATTTAAGGAATTAATTCTTATTAAAAAAATTTTTTTGAACATTTATCTTTTTTGAGAGACAGAGACAGAGCATGAGCGGGAGAGAGGCAGAGAGACAGGGAGACACAGAATCCAAGGCAGGCTCCAGGCTCTGAGCCTGTCAGCACAGAGGTGGATGTGGGGCTCAAACTCACAAACCGTGAGATCATGACCTGAGCCGAAGTCAGACGCCCAACCGACTGAGCCACATGGGTGCCCTAAAGAATTAATTCTTATAATTCAAGCAGGGACATCGTTATCAAACCTCCAGGTGAATAGTTTAGTTCAACAAACATTTCTTGAGTAACTACTATGTGGCATGGTATATTTAAGGTGAATAAAACATAGTACCTGCCTTCAAAAACAAATCCTGTACTGTTTCAGTGAAAATAAAATGGATATGACAGCATATTTTTTGGGAAGAGTTAAGACATATTAATAATGAATGGAATACTGAGGTATGGGAATGGACAATGGGATAGTCAGGTGCAAGCATTATCTGTAGAGAATTTTAAAACTTGGACACATCTTGGTCTATTTCTTATTATCACCATGTACCAGCAATTCAGTTGGGGTTGCATAGTGCCCCCCGCCGGAACAATTCATGCCCTCCGTAGAACCTCAGAATGCAACCCTATTTGGAAAGAGGGTTGTTGCAAATGTAATTAGTTAAGACAAGGTCCTATTAGAGTGAAATGGGACCTTAATCCAATGACTAGTGCCCATATTTTCTTAACAGTGTCTCATTTTCCAAATGAAGAAGAGGAAAAAAGATACAAAGGTATATATAGACAAGGAGAGAACACCATGGGAAGATGGGCAGAGATTGGAGTGATGTGACCAGAAGCCAAGGAATGTCTAGGATTGCCAGCAACTGCCTGAAGCTAAGAGAGAGCCATGGAACAGATTCTCTCTCAGTGCCTCCAGAAGGAACCAACCCTCCCAACACCTTGATTTCAAACTTCAAAGTCCTGATATCAAGACTGTGGGATAATAATTTCTCTTGTTTTAAGCAACCCAGTTTGTGGTACTTTGCTATGGCAATGTCAGGAAACAAATACAATAGCCATTCCCAAACCCTGCCCTCTTGATATACCATTTAGTATTAATAATATAACATGGTCATTACTGAAGTACATATTGTAGCTTACAATAGAAGAATAACAGTCTAAAAGGAAAGAGAGACATGTAAATACAAATTTCAATGCAGTAGGGAAGACGCTATGGTGGAGATGTATATAGGCATCTATGGATCACAAAGAAGGTGGGATTTCACGCTTTTTTGAACATACAGGACATGTTCAGGAAAAAACAGATGAATCCAATTTGACTGGAACAGATCACTGTGTGAAGGAAAGGAAGAGTGGGAAAAAAGGTAAGGCTCTACACATAGAAGGACTTAAAAAAATGAAGATTTATGTGGTGCTCTGAACCCTCACTAGTCAAAGTATGTTTATGGGCCAGCAGAAGTAGCATTACTGGAAGCTTGTTAGACATGCAGAAACCACTCTGGGAAACACTGCTATAGTCCTTTACTACTCAAAGAGCTGCTCGGGACTAGCAGTATCAGCATCACCTGGGGACTAGTTAGAAACACGGACTTTGCTGACTCTCTGGCCCCACCCCAACCTGCTGAATCAAAATCTGCATTCTAACAAGTTGCCCACCTGACTCGTTTGTACACTGGTGTCGAGAAGCACTATTCTAGGGGAGATTATGCTGAGAGGAAGTAAATGGGTGAGGAGCTGGCTGAGTGGGAGTTTGGGGAAAGGAATAACACACCAGGGCATTCTGAAGGAACAACATGAGCAAAGACCCTAAGCAGTAACAGCAACAAAACAGCAACTAACCCTTACAGAGCCAGGCATTGTGCTCGGCACTTAAAACATTTTTTTAAAATTTTTTTAATGTTTATTTTTGACAGAGACAGCGTGAGCAGGGGAGAGGCAGAGACAGAGGGAGACACAGAATCCGAAGCAGGCTCCTGGCTCTGAGCTGTCAGTGGAGCCCCATACGGGGCTCAAACTCACAAACCATGAGATCATGACCTGAGCCAAAGTCGGACACTTAACCGACTGAGCCACCCAGGAGCCCGGACTTAAATTTTTTTTTTTTAACATTTATTTCATTTTTGAGAGACAGAGAGAGACAGAGCATGAGTGGGAGAGAGGCAGAGAGAGAGGGAGACACAGAATCTGAAGCTCCAAGCTGTCAGCACAGAGCCTGACATGGAGCTTGAACTCACAAACCATGAGATTATGACCTGAGTCACGATCACAGTCAGTCGCCCAACCAACTGAGCCACCCAGGCGCCCTGTACGAGGCACTTTATATGCACTTACCTTTGGATCTTCACAGCCACTCTGTGTTTTTATTACAAATGTTTTTCAGTGACCCAGCTAGTAAGTGCCAGAGGTGGGTTTGACCCTAGCATTTCTCAGCATCTGACAAATACCCCATACATTTGTGAATTTGCATAGCAAATTCCCTCTACCTGGAATACTCTTCCTTATCTGTTAAAATCTCATTCATTCTTCCAAACCCAGCTCAAAAGTCACCTCCTCTGTGATCACCTTCTCAGTTTCCCCAGTCACAGTCGATTTCATATTCTTTGGGTCTTCCTAACATCTCTTTTATACCACAACGGTAGAATTTGTTGTGGTCTGGCATAGTTGGTGCTGTTCTCTCCCCTCCTCATCCCCAAATTGAATGGGATATTTTGGAGAGTGGAAGCATGTTTCAGTAATTTCAGTCTTCCCAGTGTCTAGTTGAGAGTTTACTACCTATGAGACAGGAATACTTTTTTTTTCTTTCAGAGAGAGACAGAGCATGTGCAAGGTGGGGGGGGTGGCAGAGGGAGAGAGAGAGAGAGAGAGAAAGAGAGAGAGATAGAGAGAGAGAGAGAGAGAGAGAGAGAGAGAGAGAGAGAGAGAGAGAATCTTAAGCACGCTCCATTCTCAGCACAGAGCTAGATGTGGGGCCCCATCCCACAATCCTGGGATCATGACCTGAGCCAAAATCAAGAGTAGGATGTTCAACCAACTGGGCCACCCAGGTACCCCGTGAATACTTATTTATTAAAGATGGACCTGGATGTCAAGTCTGGCTGCATCCTTGACTAGCAATGTGAACATGACAAAAATCCCTGAGCCCCTCTATCTACAGTATTCTCAGCTAGAAAATGGTGATGACGAAACCTACTCATAAAGTTGTAGTGAAGATGAAAAGAGAGCAGATATCTGAAAATGACCAGCACAGTTCAGGGCACAAAATAAGTGCATGATAAATACCTTGTAAAGGAACAAAATGAATGAATAAAGTGCCCTAGTGTAAAAACAAACAGTAATAGTAAACAGTACTTCTTATTAAGTAAGTGTCAGGCACTATTTAAGGTGGAACATACATATTACCCATCATTCTTCAAAAACCACCTGTTATTGTCATTATTATCATTTTCTTTCAATAAATAGCTAAACCAAGGCCTATACAGGTTAAAAAGTTTGCCCAAGATCCACGGGAAAGCCCGATTGGGAATCTGATCCAAATGAATCAAAAACCTTAGCTCCCAGATTTTTTAAAAAGCATGACACTAAGTACTCCCCTACTGTTATACCAGCCCCGCCATATATTACACTACTATACTTTAACCTCCAGAGATAGCTATTTTATCAAATTTGCACCAAATCCTAAAATAATAATAATAATAATAATGATAATAAGTAAAAAAAAAATAAACCTGAGCACTTTTTAAATTACACCCCTTAATATAACTAGGAAAATACAGCTGTCAGTGGTCACATGCAATTTGGCTCTTCTTCATGAAATACAAGCTGTGTTAACGGGAGGTATGTTGAAACTGTTTGTTGCTGTACAGCACTGTGTGTATAACAAAAACAGTCAGGAACAGGCTTCCCACATTCAATGAGATGTTTACAGACTGGCAAGTTAATAGGAATAAAAGCTGTAACCAAAGTATGAGTGATATTCTTTTGATGTCAGCTACGTGGAGTCCTTCCTGTTACAGTAGCTGGATTTTTTTAAAAAGAAAATTGGATTATAAATTGGAAAGCACTTTACTGTATGCTGTTCCCAATTCTCAGTTATAAGGGAAATGAATTTAGATGTTTAAAAAATCAAATTATTTATCTTAGTGTTCCCTGAAGTTTGCAAACTGCTGAGCAATGTGATGCTTTGCCCTGCATTCTCCTCATTGAGTCTATCTGGGTAAATTAATTACAAGACAATCCTTAGGAATTAAGTGTATTTTAAGTTCAGAGGCATCTGCTTAGAGACTTCTAATACCGCTAAATAGTCCCTTTGGAAATGCACTCGTTAGTATGAGTGGTATAATTTTCATTTCCGCTGGCACCATGGCATATGACTTCTTCAGTTTCAGCTACCCTCTGATTGACCTGTCAAGGGCATAAACCACTCTGAAGATGTTCCAGTACCATTTGTGCTTCTCCAGTAGGTATAAGATACCATATTGATTTGTTCTATGTAAAGGAATAATTTAGAAGATTATTTTCTCTGGTTTTAATGTGACACATTCTCTGTATAAACACACACACACACACACACACACACACACAGAATCTGAACTTATAATAAGCTTCCTGGGCAATAGAACAAAACAAATAAACATTTTCTTAGATAACAGATATTTCATATGTCCTGAGGACATGAATTAGAAAAAAAATCTATGGTATGATTAATCCACTATATAAAATGGAAATGCATTTTTAAGTTGAATGTCAATAAGATGTTGGCAGGGGATTGGCAGGAGAGAGGGCACTTAGAACACTTAGAAAATTACATTTTGGATTTTTTTTCCTCTCCTCTAAAATGGAATGTGGTGAGTTCTATATCACCTGATATTTATGAAGCTACTGTGTTCTAGTTTGGAAGAATTTTGAATCAGAATGATTTTAAGAGATATACTCTTTCCCAGGTTTGAAACATAAAGCAAAGCATGACCAGTCCTCTATTATTCCATCATTTATAAACAACACGGCACTGAGTAGGGATCCTCCAGAAAGATGGGCATCCTCCACTCACCATCCACCCACCCCATCAACAAATCTAATTTGGATAGGTCAGGCATACAGAAAAGAAAATATAAATCCTTTGAATAAAACAGAGGCAAAAATTCGCTTTAAAATAATGGAGTTTTCATATGCCCATAGAGCTTGCATTAAGCTACATACAGAAGCATAGTTAACCCTGGGTAATACCACCAAATCAATCATTTCTGATGATGAAAATGATAATAAAGGGACACTCACATAATGCCTTATTAGTGTGATAAGGCATGTTCATATATATCGTTCGTTCCTCATGAACTTTGGGATGTTTTGGGAGCATCTGGGTGGCTCAGTTGGTTAAGCATCTGATTTTGGCTCCAGTCATGATTTCATTGTTTGTGGGTTCAAGTCCCACACTGGGTTCCACACTGACAGTGCAGAGCCTGCTTGGGATTCTCTCTCTCTCTCTCTCTCTCTCTCTCTCTCTCTCTCTCTCTCTTCCTGCCCCTTCCATGCACTCTCTCTCAAGATAAATACACTTAAAAAAAATAAGAACATAGGCTTTGGGTTCCAGCCAATTTGATTAAAACCTTGGCCTCTTAACATATTAGTTGAGTCACCATGGAAAACTTGGTTATCCTCTCTGAACCTGTAGTAGGATTAAATGAGATACTATAGGAAAAGCACTTTCCCAGTTCCTGCCTCATGGTATGCTCACAATAACTAGTAGTTGTTATAATTATTCTGTGATTTCAATAACTTGCTCTTTTCCAATCCAGAAATACATTTCCCCAAATGTATCTTAACCTTTTTAAGCAAGCATAAGTATTTGTTGAATGATGAATGCAAAGACTCTAGCTTAGGATCAATCAGGAAAAGGATGCACAGGGAGGATAATATTCATTCACTCAGCAAATATTTATGTCTGAACTCTTACTATGGACCAGAAGCTATTCATAGGACACCTCATTTAATCCTCATAGCAATCCTGTGAGGTAAGTATAATCCTCTTTTTCAGGTTACAAAACTAATGGTCCAACTTGCATACAGACACACAGCCTACTAAGGGAGTCTTTGATTCTAGGTTTAGTGTTCATTTTTGGTGCCTTTGCCTCTTGATCCGTTATGGTACAATCCAAGACAAACCACAGTATTGTCAGCAAATCCTGTCTGTTTCTCATGAGCAGGCCCCATAGGATGAGACAATTTCTTTCTAAATCTAATTCACTTGGCTATTCAGCATGATTGTTAGATGTATATAGCAGTGTCATATCTGATACCATAATGTTAATGTTAATGCAGTTAATAGGTTTTCATCTACAATATGGGCCAAATCATGCCTTTTGGGGAAAATTGAAGAACTGAGGTGAACCTTATCCATGATCCTACCTCTCACATTCTCATTCTCTGATACTAGTCACTCCCCATATACTGCTTGCTGATTTAGGGGAAAATAGGAAAAGGGACTTGAAAAGGAAAAAGGTTAGAAAAGGAAATACCTCACACCTACTCAGAATTGAGTACATGTAATTAAAGCCTTCAAGAAAACGATGGAACCATTGCTCACCAAGTCCAGCTCTGACTCAAATCTCAAATCTCTGACACATTCCCCCATTGCCCATCTTATGGAAATTTCCACATCCTCATGGACAAGTAGGCTGTTGCATATCAAGGTAGAGAACGTGATGATGAATCAATGGATTAAAACAAAAAACTACATGATTCATTCTTTCATTCAATCAATATATACTTCTAGAGCATCTTCTACATGTCTGGTATATAGCAAATACCAAAATATAAGTGTTTGCCAAATGAATTTAATTCTCACATTGCAATGAACTAGATAAATCAATCTCTACCCTCAAGGAATGCACAATCTAGTTTGGGGAACAAATAATAAACAAACAATTACACTAATGACTATTTACTTTCAATTGTAATGAGTACAGCAAAATAGCAGTATAGTGTGTTATGAGAGTGAATAATGGAGGATGGCATCCTAGACTAGGGCATAAGGGAAAATTCCATGAGCAGGTGGCATTTAAGCTAAGAAGGGGGAGCCTGATTTAAGGACCAGGTCATTCCAGGCAGAAGTGAAACAAATTCTTTATCATGGCCTGTGAGCCCCTATGATCTCTCCCTGCCTCCCTCATGACCTCACTTCTTACCAGTCTCCCTTTGGTCACTCTTTTCCAGATCCCTAGTCTTCCCTCTCCTTTTAATCATGTCAAATTTGTTTCTATTTTATGAGGCTTTTGCATTTTCTGTTCCCCTCTGTCTAAAATGCTCTTGTCCCTGCTCTTCACATAACTAGTTCCAGTGTCTGGATCCCAGTTCAAAATTGCTTGTTCCAAGAAGCCTACACATCCATGATATGGGATGCCATCTACCACTCCACCAGTCACCATCTACCCTATCACAATCTATCAAATCCTTCAGAGCAATTATTAATACTTAATGATTTGTTTACTTGTTTGTATCTATTTCCCCCAACTATAAAGTAAGTTCTATGACAACCAGAATCTTATGTGCCTGGAACAAAGTAATCACTCAATAAAAGTTGACTAAGTGAATAAGAAGTGGCATTTATGAAGGCCATCTGATTGAAAGAGATGTACCATCTTCCAGGAATAGAAAAGCCAGTATGGTTAGAACATAATTTAATGGTTTATTAAGTGTTAGTTGTTTTTCAAATGAATGTTTATACGTACAACATAGAGAGAGATAATGGCTCTTCAACCATATTTTAATCAGCTTGACAGTAAACACAAGTCTCTTCTTAAACAGAGTATACATACCTTACATACAATAGGCACCCACACTTTTGACTGATGAAAAATTGTTCTAGTCTATTAAGGCCCTTCTATCTCATCTTTGTATATCAAACTTCAGCTTCCAAAGTAGCTTCCCATCATTATCCCAATGGATTACTCACCAGTTTAGCTCTGCCAATGATAGATATTTGTACCAGCCATAAAGGAATGCACTTACTCTTTTACAGTTTGGGTTGGGGACTTGGACAAGGTGGGAGGGAATATCCCTTGGTAAGTCAAGGGAGGGAGGGAATATCCCTTGGTAAGTCAAATTTTATACATGTGCACTAAAGACTCATCATAGGTAAGCTCACTAAATAGTAATATTTGTTTTGCTTGTGCTCTATATTTTCTTGGGAAGGAAGGTATTATTTCCCAGCACTCACAGACAATCTTTTCCAACCATCTTACTCTGGCCACACACCCCAGAAAGTGAGTGCTGGTAAGAAGACCTGACAATTTAATAATTAGGAGTAGCAAAATGTGGAAGAGACATTTCATCTGCATAAAACCTTCCCCCCTACACACCCCCAGAGCAATTCCAGAGGTCCCTAACACACTGTCTTTGAAGCCTGTGAGGTTTGAAAACAGAGCCTCCTAGGGGAATTTTACTGTAAAATATCTCCCTGGGTCCCTATGCCAGTTCTTTCCTACTGGACCTTACAAAGTGATAGCTTGCTTGACAATTGAGGAAGAATTGTCAGGTGATTCTTAGACTTGAACATTCTATGCAGGCAAAAACATTTCATATCTCCAAGACGGCTGCCCAGGATCACTTAATGGATTAATTTTGGGGGGAAAGATTGATTGGCACTCCATATAATTTCAGGACCCACAAATGTAGGTCCAATAAAACAGGTAGTTTTTGTTTGGTTGGTTGGTTTTTGGTTTTTTTGCCTTAATTTCTGGAGAAAACTGCATCTGGTAGATCTAGACTACTATGACTAGAAATTCCTTAAGGTCAAAGAACATGTCTGTTTTCTTTGCATTAATCAATTAACACAGGATCTGGAAAGTCATATTTGGATAAATATTAATGAATAATCATAAAAAATCTATCAATTTCTGAAATATTATGGTTTAAAAACAATCCAATCACACTAATTTAATGTCCTCCAAAATAGGTCCATTATATTGAGGAAAAAATTACAGCTATAATAGATCTCATCTTTATCAGGCCTTTGCAATTAGTGTCTTTTGACATTGTTGCCAAGAATTTAAAAAATTCAATCACTGTATAAATGGGTAAGTTGGATTCTTTGGTTGCAAGCAAAAGAAATTCATTTTGATTAACTTAAGCAGAAAGAGAATACATTGGAAATATATGGCAGCTTAGAGATCTACTGGATGGTTGAAGGAAAGAATAGGCAGCTTCAAGAGTTGCTGTAATAACCTGACTCTGAAATGAGTGCACATTAACCATGTTTTTTCCATCCTTACATCACTCTGCTCAAGATTCAGAATCCTAGAAGAAGGAGACTGATTGCCCTTAGCTGGGTTTTAGGCCCACCTCCTGACTAAAAGAGAATAGGGAACCTTGATTTTCATCCTCATCAACACTATATACAGTGGGGAAGAGGTAATGTCCAAAATAGATATAGAGATGCTTTATCAAAAAAAGGAATGCTGTGAGGCTGAAAATCCACAAATGTCCACTACAGTGGGTGAAGAAGGGGAGAGAAGAATTAACATTTCTTGTGCACCTGTAGATATCAAGCAGCTACTGTATGAATTACTTTATACATATGTCTTATTTCATCCTTAGCCATTCTGAGAGATAGGTATTTATCTCCATCTTGCAGATAATGAAACTGAGGCTCAGAGACGCTACTGACTTGGCCAGCACCACCCAACTAATACGCATTCGGTAAAGATTTGGATACAGATGTTTCTGACATTTGCACAAGCTTAAATAACTATTATTCATGGGTTATTGTCAGCCATGATGGAATATACTAAATGGAGCTCTAGAAAGGCTGATCCTTACAGGAGAAAATGTAATGCTTTATTAACTGGCTTGGTTGGTGAAATAAAGCACACCTTCAAAGGTACAGTTAGGGAAAGAGGACAGGACTGAGAATGGAAAGAGAAGAGTTCACATCCTGGCTTTGCTACTTTATAGTTGTGTGACCCTGGGTAACTGTCTGAGACAAGAGTTCCTTAGCTGAAAAAGGACAGTGACACTTAATGACCACCTCACAGGAGACAGCAGAAGCGCAGGCTTTGGCATTTCTACCAAGTATCTTAACCTCTCTAAGACCTCATTTTTTTTCACGAAAAATAAGGATAATATCTATGACATAAGATTATCATAAGAATTAAACAAGATAGTGTAGGTAAACTCTTGAGCACAGAGCAAATGCTCAATAATTCTCATGAAGATCAGGAAAGGTAATGTAGGTGAAAATGCTTTAAAAGCTGTGACGTGCTACCAAAACTGCAAATGACATCAAATTGGGCAGGAAATTTTAAAAACTGAATCATAATTTCACAATGGCCTGAAAAATTATGGGATGGATATTGTTTTAAATTTATTTTTTAATTTATTCATTGTTTAATTTACATCCAAGTTAGTTATCATATGGTGAAACAATGATTTCAGGAGTAGATTCTTTAATGTCCCTTACCCATTTATACCATCCCCACTCCCATAACCCCTCTAGCAAACCTCTGTTTGTTCTCTATATTGAAGAGTCTTTTATGTTTTGTCCCCCTCCCTGTTTTTATATTATTTTTGCTTCACTTCCCTTATGTTCATCTGTTTTGTCTCTTAAAGTCCTCATGAGTGAAGTCATATGATATTTGTCTTTCTCTGACTAATTTCGCTTAGCATAATACCCTCTAGTTCCATCCACATAGTTGCAAATGGCAAGATTTCATTCTTTTTGATTGCCGAGTAATACTCCATTGTGTGTGTATGTATGTATATATATATATATATATATATATATATATATATATATATACACACACACATATATATATACCACATCTTCTTTATCCATTCATCTGTCAATGGACATTTGGGCTCTACCCATACTTTGGCTATTATTGATAGTACTGCTGTAAACATGGGGGTGCATGTGCCCCTTCAAACAGGATACCTGTATCCCTTGGATAAATACCTAGTAGTGCAATTGCTAGGTCATAGGGTAGTTCTATTTTTAATTTTTTGAGGAACCTCCATACTATTTTCCAGAGTGGCTGTACCAGTTTGCATTCCCACCAGCAGTGCAAAAGAGATCTTCTTTCTCTGCATCCTCGCCAACATCTGTTGTTGCCTGAGTTGTTAATGTTAGCCATTCTTTTTTTTTTTTTAATTTTTTTTCAACGTTTATTTTATTTTTGGGACAGAGAGAGACAGAGCATGAACGGGGGAGGGGCAGAGAGAGAGGGAGACACAGAATCGGAAACAGGCTCCAGGCTCTGAGCCATCAGCCCAGAGCCTGACGCGGAGCTCGAACCCACGGGCCACGAGATCGTGACCTGGCTGAAGTCGGACGCTTAACCGACTGCGCCACCCAGGTGCCCCAATGTTAGCCATTCTGACAGGTGTGAGGTGGTATCTCATTATGGTTTTGATTTGTGTTTCCCTGATGATGAGTGATGTTGAGCATTTTTTCATGTGCTTGTTCACCATCTGGATGTCTTCTGAAGTGTTTATTCATGTCTTTTGCCCATTTCTTCACTGGATTATTTGTTTTTTTGGTATTGAGTTTGATAAGTTCTTTATAAATTTTGGATACTAACCTTTTATCTGACATGTCATTTGCAAATATCTTCCCCCATTCCATCGGTTGCCTTTTAGTTTTGCTGATTGTTTCCTTCGCTGTGCAGAGCTTTTTATTTTGATGAGGTCCCAGTAGTTCATTTTTGCTTTTGTTTCCCTTGCTTCTGGAGAAGTGTTGAGTAAGAGGTTGCTGCAGATGAGGTCAAAGAGGTTTTTGCCTGCTTTCTCCTCTAGGATTTTGATGGCTTACTGTCTTACGTTTAGGTCTTTCACAGAATAGATATTCTTTTAAATGGAAATTAATATTTAGTTGAGACAAATATGGAGTATGGCAGAGAGTGGCTAGCTATTCACTAAACCCATTTCCTCTTCCTCTTAGGTACATAGCTAAACACATAATTTCCAGCCTTTCCTGCAATTAGGTTTAGCCATGTGACTAAGTCCATATGAATGTGGGCATACATTTATTCCATACAAATCTCCCAAGTGCAATCCTTCATGCACTTTCCCCCAGCACCTTTGGAAAGTATATGTTAATGATACAGAACCACAAGATGGAAGGAGCCTGGGTCTCTAAATCCCTGCTTGGAGGAAAGCTGATCACTGATCTGGGACATACAAAAATAAGCATCTACTGTGGAAAACTACTGAATTTTAGCATTTATATATTTTAACAGCCAGCATTGCATTAACTCACCTCAGAATTATTGAAAATTTGGGCTGGATACTTCTTTCTGGAAGGTAGTGGTGCTGTCTTATGTATTGAAGGATGTTAGGCAGAATCCCTGGCTTCTACTCATTAGACATCGGTAGCATTCCCTTCCCCTTAACAATCAAAAATGTCTCCAAGCACTGCCAAACATCCCCTGAAGGGCAAAAGTGTCCTGGTTGATAACCACTACCTTAACTATAGTTGGGAATTGTTTCAGTTAAAAAAAAAAAAAGTCTCTACAAAACTGAGGTAGAAGGAATGACTTTCCCCAAAAGTAGTAGTAAAATAGCTAAGGAGTCTAGCCTAGCTGACTACAAGTTAAAACTGTGTCCATGAGAAAATTTGTTGAATTGGATTCTGAGGATTAAAATTCTTAAATAAAATGACTTTCCCAACCTGCTGGTGCTCTACAACTGGATCAGAGGCATGATAATCAGACAGCAACTCACACTTCTGGTTATTCTGAGATCTTCACTTGTAACAATACTATTTGTCGATGTGGTTTTATTCTTGTTCTTGGCAATAGCCCTGGAAGAGAAGCATCTTGTTCTTTCATTAGAGTTATATTCTCCTACTTGTCCTCAGTGTATAGGCATATAATGATCTTATAGTGTAGATGGTTTAACATAAAAATCCTCCCTCTGCACAGTTTTCAGAAATCATTTTGGTGGAGTAAAAGCCAAGTAGCAATATATGAGCACTTTCTCTTAAACATTTTATTCATCATTCTAAAAAAACTCATAATGCAAAATTTTTCAACTTATAAAATGTCCACAAGGTAAAAATTTTTTCATTTTCTTTCTTTTTTTCTCTTCTTTCAAAAGGTTTCATTTCTGTATCACTATGCTAAGAATGTATTAGAGAATCCACAAAGGTCTGCTGACCAGATTTGATTTGGGCATCATTCTATCGCAAATCAGAGTTATGTGCTAATTTGTTTGAGTAGGAATTTCCTTCTCAACTTTGATGAGTGCAACACATTCACATGAAAAATACAAAAATATAAAGTAAATTTTAAGCAGGAATGTTGCCTTTCTTTTTCTTTCCTTGATTTTCTTTGTTTTTATTGAAGTATTATTGACATACCATATCCTATTAGTTTGAGGTGTACATCATAGTGATTCAACATTTATATACATAACAAAATAATCCTTATAAATCTAGAGACCATCTGCCACTATACAAAGTTATTACAATATTATTGACTATATTTCCTATATTATACATTATATTCCCATGAGTTTTTAATTTTATAACTGGAAGTTTGTACCTCTTAATCCTTTTCATCTATTTCATCTGTCCCCTAATACTTCCCCAGTCTGGTAACCCGCAGTTTGTTTCCTGTCTGTATGAGTCTGTTTCTGTTTTGTTTGCTTGTTTGCTTTGTTTTTTAAATTCCACACATAAGTGAAATCATATGGTATCTATCTTTCTTCGTCTGACTGATTTTACTTAACATAATGCCCTCTAGGTCTTTCCATGTGATTGCAAATGGCAGAATTTCATTCTTTTTATGTTTGAGTAATATTCCTTTTATATCCTTTTATCCATTCATCTATAGATGGACACTATGGTTGCTTTCATATTTTGGCTGTTGTAAACAATACTGCAATGAGCCTAAGTGTGATTTTATCTTTTCAAACTGGTGTTTCTTTTCCTTGATTTTCACAGCAACATCTATCAACCCAAACCTCACAATAATATACATATACTGAAAACTGCAAGAGCAAAACACACACACACACACACACACACACACACAGTGAACAAAGTAATGAATTTGATGGAAACTGAGTTGCATGTGAATTTCGAATTTTCATATATTTTGTAAATGCTCAAATTCATAAATGTTACCCATTTTGATTGTTTTATCATTTTATGTATTTTAAACACCTTTTTGCAAAGTGTTTAATAAATTCAGCACTGGAATAGGAGGCAGATACATGTGAAGTTTTGGAATTTAACAAGATGTGAATATCAGTACCTCAACTTTTATTTTTAAAAGTATCACATAAGATGTAATTAAAAATCAGGGCATCTCAAAATGAAATATATGTATATGTGCTATATCTCTGTACTGCCAGTAACTATTAATTTGCTGCTTAGAACCACTCCTCCTAAAAGCATAGCAGAGATGAGCTGGTTCTGCTTAATTTCCACTTCCCAGAGGAGAACACACCAAACTGGGAAGAGAGAGCACTTGGTGTATTTGTGTTTTTGTCTAAAGAGAATTACTCATGTTAACCAGTTAAAACTCCTGGGAAATCAAAAGTACCATCACTAACTACCATCTATGAGCAGAAACCCCTAAACTTCCTACAAATATTGCCTGCCACTGTAAGCAACCTTATGGTAGATAAATGGAGCTGCTCTTGAGATCCCTTAGTTATCGTTACATTATATTATGATTTTAGTTAGGCGATTCTGTGCATATCCTGGAAATATGTATGTACAGTAAATCTCTTTCTATAGCTGCATTAATATTCAACATGTATATGATAAGCTAGCAATAGCACAACATCATTCATTTTCAAAGCTGTGCTCACTCTTGTTATGCATTTGCACCAAAGCACAGAAAGCCCCTGAGTAATCCTTCAAGGAAAAGTTAGCAGAAGCTGGGCTTACTGTGTGAAAGGGAGGAGGGAACATCTCTAAGAGCTCAAATCACCTCTTTGTTGTGTTCATTGGAATCCAGAGAAAAATGTACCATAGCTTGCCAGGCTGCACATTTTGCTGTAGCACTGCAATAAGTGATGGAAGCAATAAGTCCAGAGCCTGCTACCCAGGAAGAGCTTTTCCAGCTGGAATTTGGAGATCGACTAAAAAAGTTCTTCCCCTGAAAGATGGATTAAATTGATCATTTTTTCCTAGACATAGTGCACTTCAGGCTCATTTTGCTTTGTAATTAAGAAGAAAGCCAGAAACATCATTTACACATTAAGAATTTAATAGATATATTTTTCTAGCTTTATGCATTAGCACAGGACAGCCCATTAATGAAATAAGTCTTCCTTCAGGGTCAATTTAGATGGCTGTAATCTTCTGCAAATATATTGCAAATGAGGATCATTTAATGATCTTAAAACTAACTGCCAGGAGAGGATTGTTATAACTCTCCAGACAACAAAAAGAGACTTGGCATGGTGTGCAGTAGCCTTTCTTTAATTTAACACATGTTTAATTTCTACCCACTACATTTGTAAAAATTGCAAATATTATCTTTTGTCTAGGTTAGGTTAGTCTCTGGCTTGGCTGACGTGGGAGGTTGATTTTGATCATGGAAACTTAGGGGTGCATTAAATGATGGTCAAATGGATAACAATGTTGCACTGATAAAAATATATCCTTTGGATTGCTGATATGAACCATGATTGGCAAGCTCTGCTGAGCTTCCCTTGTTCTGCTCCAGCTCATCTCTTTCTGCAGAACTTCTTGTCTGACTCTACTAACTGTACACATTGATGTCTACTGTTACAACAGTCCTTACCATATGTTCAGCATTTAAGCGTTTTAAAACTTCTTTCACATGTGTGGTCTTATTTGCTTCTGAAAACAATACTAAATGGCAGGTGTGGAGCATCTCCATTTCCCTTTATAACAACTAAACAATCTGAGGTTCCAAGAGACAAAATGCTGGGCTCCATCCCCACAATCCCGTCCCTAGTTAGTAAGAGCTAAAATTTAGATCTTCTGACACTTTGTCTAGTATGTATTCATGTCAACCTTGGGATTCCTCACCTTTGTAAAAAGTGCTGGTCTAAAAGTTGTAGAAGGCTGGAGGGAAGATTTAGTACAATTTTCCATGACCTCAGAGCATGTACTGGAAAAACTAAACATTTCCCCCTAAAAATATAGCAGGCAGTTTATATGTATGTGGTAATTATCAAATGAGTGAAATAGATAATAAATAGGTAATAAGTTCATGGAAAGGAGAAATATTATGAGATACAGAGGTCAGAGAAGATTTCTTGGAAGAGGTAGACTTGAAAGAAGAACAGTAGTTACATGGGAGAAGAGAAAGCTGTTAGGCAAAAAGGCAGCATATACAAACATGGGACTTTGCAGTCAGATAGGCCAGGGTTCAAGTCTTGACTCTGTCTTTTATTAACTGTGTGGCCCTAATCAAATTACTTAAGCCTCATCGGTCAAATGGGAATAATTATTAGCACCTACTTTACAGAATTGTTGTTAATAATATCTGAGATGATGTTTTATAACGGTAAAATGTTTAGTATAGTGGCTGGTACAGAATCAGAATTCATTACTAGAATAGCTTAAGCAAAGGAATAGAGATGAGATATAAGAAGGATTGCAAAAAAACAGTGATTAAATTAGTCAGATTTGAGCAAACTTTTGTGGAAAAGAGTAATGAGAGAATACTACAAAAATTCAGACCAGATTGTGGGGGGGCCTGATGTCAAAATAACAAATTTTCCCCAGTGGCTTTCTATTTCTATTTGCAATTCAGAATCCTTTCCTGAAACAAAATCTTATTATCAATGTATAAAAAAGATACACATAGAACTTTTCTGGTTGGAGCAAATGTAGAAAATCCAGAGCCCCATCTGCTCAGCATCCCCAACCATCCCCAACATTCTTTGGAAGGAAACCCAGGTTTGAAACCATGCTTTCAACAACAGGAAGTATTGAAGCCTTCTGTTCAGGGAAGTGGCATGGTGAACACTTACCTAACAGCAGTAAGCAAATGCAATGGAGAAGGGAGACATGAATAACCAGTTATCCTGTTGTAGTTGTCAGGTGATAAGGGCTTGGAATGGAATAGAGTGGTGGCAGTGAGAACAAAGAGGCACAGGCACCAAAGACATTACAAAAGACAACTTGACAGGTCTTTATGAGATGTTTGGGTGGGGAAGGATGAGGAAAAAAGGATCAAAGATGATTCATGGGCTATAGACCTGAGCAAGCATTGGTGGAATCCTTAGTTGACCACGAACTCCTTTTTAACAAATGTTTTTATGGGATTAATGTTTCTTGGAACCCACTGTGGGATATGCTGCTCTGAAAGCCAACAAAGGTCCCTTGAGGAAGTCCCATTCCAATCATCATTGACTCATTGTAAATATACAGAGTATTAGGCACAAGACTTCTGCCCTCAAGGAACTCCAAGCATAATATGGGAAGCTCACACATAACCCATATTCTATACCCACAATATTTACAAAATGCATGATGTGTTTTGGAAAAAGCAAGTAATTCATGTGGCTACAAATAAGAATGCCGGCTTGGTAATTAGAGTGGCAGGTGATAAGGCTAGAAAGGTAGGCAACAGTCATTATTATTGCTGTCATTAGCTACCATCTATTGAATACATGCTATATGCTATGCATCATGCTAAGTATCTCACATGCATTACATCAATAAATCTTCCCTAAAATCCCATAAGGTAGGTACTATTATCATCCACATTTTACAGATGCAAAAATAAAGGCTTAGAGAGGTTATATAACTTACCCAGGGTCTCATGCTGTCTAACTGGAGAAGTCTGAACACAACCCTGACCTATTAGCGCCCAGGGTCTGTGTGCTTAACCATTGTGATACATGGGCTTCTTAAACCATATGAACTCTTTTAAGGAGTGTAGACTCCACCGTGGAGGCCTTGGAGAACCAGAGAAGGTTCTGCATTTCTTTCTCTCCTTTGACAAATCTGTGAAAACACTTTGAGTCAGACCCAAAACAGAAGAAAATGACACTTGCTAAACTACCAAACCACATCTACCTTGCAGGGATGCTCATGAGTCACAGCCTCAAAACTGCCTGGGGATTTTCAAATAAAAGGCCCTTATGTGTTTGCAAGTTACTATCCTGCTGGGTTATCTTCTTCAATAACTGTTTCTTCGCATTGCATTGCTGCACCATGAAAATCTTGCTTTATTATACCTTCTTCAGAGAATCCGCAGCTCTACATTCTGCCTGTCGTGTGGGTTTACTGAGAGCTAACTTTCAAAGTCATGCATTCTACGGTAAGTGTATTTTAAACCATGCAGCATCACATTAAAAAGAAATGGCAGTCATTCTGCCCTGGAAACTGTTCCCTAGCATGACATTACTTTAATTCACTGGCTCCTTGTAATCAAGATCTAATAAACAGCACCTTTAAATAAGTCCTACACACAGCCTGCATTGTTACAATCAATTGAACTACTTAAAAAAGAAAACCTCTGAGGCTATCTGGAGGCATTCTGTGCTTCCCTCTGTTTTATGGCACAACCTTAGACACGACGTGTAAAAAGGTCAAGACAGCATGTAGGCTTTTGCATTAAACAGCAGAACACTAATTAGTTTTAGTGACAATGGGGTTCTGTTAGTGTGTTCTAATATTTTGATGCTTAATTTTGTTTGAAACCTCTAGCCATAATACACAAAAGGTCTTCTATCTTCCAGTTTTTCTTATGCCTTGATTTTACATCCCTATTATCTGTTTGAACAAAGCATGTATATTTTCCATTTCTGTATTTTCATTAAGAGTCTATTCTAAAATCTAATTTCAAAATGGTTCATTTAAAAGAACAAGAGATTTAACATGGAACCTAATATTTCACTGAGTTTCAACATTTTTTCAAATTTCAAATGTAAATTGTGTTAAAACATACTATCAATGTGTTTTAATATTTATGCATGTTAACTATCCAGAGCAAGAGTACTATGTTATAAAATGTTAAACATTAACTGTTGAGTGTCAAAACTTTTTAAAAATTGGATTTCCACGTTTCTGAATTCTATTTTAACAGGAGAAATTATATAGTCCTTCAAAACCAAAGAATAATTTTTTCATCACTATTTGTATCTATATCCTTATTCTTTTTTCTAGGATATAGGTAAATACATATCTATATCGTTATTCTTTTTTCTAGGATAATAGGTAAATACCTAAAACATTCTCCAGGATTAAGAGCTGCAACTGAAGAAAATAACACTATTTAAGACTTTATTAACAAACTGGTATGTATCCAAAATACCAATTACTGTAAGTAGGGTGTAGTACGGTATGACTTTCTATAATATAAATAACAAACTGAATAAATTTTCCTCAGCTAACTTGGAATTGCCAGTTCCTTGTATGAGACAGATTTATGCCACATTTTGGTATCATTTACTGTTTTTTAAAAATCAGTTTGAGGTCATAAGCTTACATTGGTCACCATCTTTTCAAGAGGTTATTGGGCTAATGCTTTAATAATACCTCCTGACGCTGTTCTCCCATGGGATTAAAAGCAATCAAATCTGTAGGTGGGGGAAAAAAACCCACATTCTTCTTTGTTCCCCCTAGCCGACTTGGCTGTGGTCTACAGAAGCTGAACTTTCATTAAAAGAAAATAAAGTTTCTAGCCCTTCATCTTGTAAAGGTAGCGTCTTTATACCGTAAATCAATACACTGCTGTTTGGTTTGCTCTCCAGCTAGACAGACCAAAACAATATAGCATCAAGGGAAGTGGGAGCATCCCCTCCAAGCCATTTGTCTTAATGGAGTGCCCACTTCAAAACTGACTTCTTACTGCTTCCATGATGCCAATTTAATTGTTATCAAGCAAGACCCAAAGAAACAAATCCAATTATAAAGCCAATTCTTTATAACCAAAATGGGATATATGTGGGTGTGCTGTAGACTGCTTGCCATGTACTAGGCCCTGTAATAAACAGGTAAATACATCACCTTATTTTATCTTATGCGAGAGGTGTTGATTCTAACCTCCACTTTACAAAGGAGAAATTGGAGACAGAGAAGTTAAGTAACTTGCTGAAGGTCACATAGCTCATTAAGTGAAACAGCTGGAACTCTCACCTAAATCTGTCCAATACCAGATTTTAGTCTCTTAACCACAATATCATGTTGTCTAGCAAAAGCAATAACCTAATTCTGCATTCATTTATATTCTGTACTGTCTCTGAACATTTCCAAGGATTTGCCTCACAATGACTCTTATTGGAACAGAATAAAATGGAATTTTCTGGTCCATATATTTTCTGTACTCAATGGAAATGACACTCAAGTCTTGAAAAAGGGTAACGCACACAAGTTATGGAGTCAAAGTATCTGGGTAATTTAGGCAAGTTACTTAACCTCTCTGAGTCTTACTTTCTCATCTGTAAAAAGGAGGCAATAATAGCTACTATCCAGGATCGTTGTTAAGATTAGAGTTAACAATTTATCAAACACTAGCTTCATGACAATCACTCTGTTCAAAACTTTACTTGCGTTATCTTAATTCATCCTCACAATGATCCTCTGTGGGTTTACTTATCCTGACATGTATTCATCCATTCATTAAAAAAAATTATCATCTGCTAGGTTGAGGAATCTCTGTTTGGCCTGGAAGCCTCTAAAATTTCTGATATGCAATAAGGTTGCTCTGTGAAAGTGCTGCACCTAAGTTATGAGTGTTGCCTGAGGTCTTTTACATATAACAAGCAATACTTCCTGATAAGTCTTCTCAGTTAGGTTAGAGTACATTCCTCACTGTCCCTCAAACACACTCCCTTGCCCCAAATGTATTAATTGTGTACTCTCTACCCAAAGTTCTTTCTCCTCCTTCTCAGTTTTCCAGATCTACCCTTTAATTCATTCATTTATTCAACAAATACTTTTTGAATGCCTACTGTGTGACAGGAGCTGTCCTGGGTGCTTGCGATTCAGAGGCAAAAAAAATCAGAGAAAAAAATCCTAACCCATGGAACTTACATCTTAGTATAATGGTTAATCACTCTTTACAAGTATAGCATAGAATAGAGTATTCAGGGTACAGACTGAGGATGGAAATGGTCAATGGCTACGAGGTTTCAAACAGAGTATTAATAATACGAATACCCCTTTTCTCTAGTGAGGCCATGCAGACCTCTGGGTTGTGAATCACAATAACCTGTGAGTGGTTAAGCAGAACTAAGTCACCCTGCTTTTTGCTAAGTCAAGGTTGGAGGGCGGGGAATAGAACTAAACACTCTCCCATGTTTCCTCCAAGGAGCCACTCTGTCTTGCCTGCTTAATGATTTAACCTGTTTACTGTTTGGTTCTTTTTCATCATCACCTGCTGCTTACTGCGTCATCTGTGCTCCCTCCAACTGTAAAGGGGGCTAGGAAAGGGGCATGCTGAAGTACACCTGGCTCTGAAAGTCTAGATTGATTTTTGGAAAAATCCAGACTACCAACTTAATAAAAACGAACTATATTTTAATAGTGCAGCAGTAAATTATTTTTCAAGAATGTAGCTACTAGACCATCACAATACCCAATATGTCTTGGTTCCTAACTCAATATTTTTAATTAATTGCCTTTATTGGTCAGACAAAATGTAGAGTCAAGTTTCAAGTAATACCTTTTATTGGACTAATGGTGGAATATTGACAGAGAAGCTTTGGGGATATAGAAAACCCCCGCTAGGTCAGTAAGGGATTGACTCTGAGGAAAGGATTTCTGTAGGCAGAGAAGCCTCTCTGTCAATATTGTACAGTTTGCCCAATAAAGGGTATTACTCAAAACATGCTGGGTGTTTTGCTTTTACATTAAAAAGAAATGGAGTGTTGTGAGCTAAAGATGTTATTATATAGGATAAATCCTATTAAAGGCAGTTATTTCACCTGACCAAACCTCTATTCCCTCATCCAAGAAATAATAAAATCTATCCTGTCTACTTGATAGGGTTGTTGTATATCATTAGTTAACATTTATGAAAATATTTTATAATTGGCAAGTATGATGAAATAAGTGATTTTTATTGATCATTAATATGCCTAAACTGTTAATGGCAATAAACCTAAATTAATAGATACCAAGGAGGTATTAACACTGCAAATGACAATGATGGGAGAGAGAGAGAGAGAGAGAGAGAGAGAGAGAGAGAGAGAGAGAGAGCGAGCCAGGGAGGAGCAGAAATAGAGGGAGACAGAATCCAAAGCAAGTTCCAAGCTGTCAGCATGAAGCCCAATGTGGGGCTCGAACTTGTGAACCATGAGAGATCATGACCTGAGCCGAAACCAAAAGTCAGATACTTAACCAACTGAGCCACCCAAGAACCCCTAAAAGGCTACTATTAAAAGGGTTAATCTTTGTAGTTGAGGATGGTCCTCTAGGTATGAGGTATTTATACCAGTTTGCACAGACAAGTCTAGACTTTTATGTCTCATTGAAAGTACTGGTTTATTTATTTTTATCACAAATCAAAATTTGTGGATTTGATCACAAAGGAAGTAAAGGAAATTGTTACCCTGATTATTCCAAAATGAAACAAGAGTCTATTTAGAATCGAATTGAATCCAATTTGAATTCTCATTTCAACATTCATGATTTATAATGTTAATTCAAGTTAACAAAATACTCCTGAGTGCCTACTATGGGCCAGGCAATACAGTTACATCATGCCCATTAGCATTTTCATTCAGAGGTAGAAGGTGTTTATAAGAGGACATATCATACCTAGGGAAAGATAGCACTTGTCCTATAGTACCCAACTAAAATGGGTCATGGTAGCACCTGTGAGACTCATTTCTTTCTTACTGTCTAGGCTTTCCTTTTGCAAGTTGTCACAATAGATAGTTCCATTAATGAATCCCTAGTAATCTGAAAAAGAGCAAACCCATGATTGTTCAATGCCATTCACAAAAATCCCAACAAAAGCTCTGTATTCTATCTCAGAAAGAACTGTTGGATTCTAAATTGATTCTTCTTTCATTTTGAAATATTCAGGGTAACAATTTCCTTGACTTCCTTTGTGATCAAATACAAATAAATAAACCAAAACTTTCAATGAGACACAAAAGTCTAGACTTGTCTGTGTAGACTGGTATAAATACCTCACACCTAGAGGACCATCCCCAGCTACACAGATTAACCCTTTTAATAGTAGCTTTTTAGGGGTGCCTGGGTGGCTCAGTTGGTTAAGCATCTGACTTTTGGTTTCAGCTCAGGTCATGATCTCACAGTTCATGAGTTCAAACCCTGCATCAGGAATCGTGCTGACAGCTTGGAACTTGCTTTGGATTCTCTCTCCCTTTATCTCTGCTCCTCCCTGGCTCGCTAGCTCTCTCCCTCACTCTCTCTCTCTCTTTCTCAAAATAAATAAACTTAAAAAATAGCAGCTTTTTAGACCAGTTTAATGTATTTGCCAAAATCTTAATTTTCTCCAAAGTAATAAAGGTTATTCAGCTATCATTTTTTCTACAAGCTGTTATTTTTAAAACAACTCATCAGATAAGTGCATCCAGGACCAGGTAACTACTTCTTGAGAGTGCCTTCTCTCATAAGAGTCAGTAACTGGCAAGAGTAATGTTTCTAAGAAACCCCACAGCATAGGATGGAGTTTTAGAGAGTTCAATCTGAGATCTATGTCGATAGGGGACCATCCGTACTTAATCAGCTGAGACAATACAATGAGGGTAGATTCTTTTTGGTAAAGGTATCAACAGTTTCAAGTATACTGGTGTCATATTAAACTAACCCAAATTCAGCTAGTTTAGTTTATTTGCCCAATAATTCATTCAACAGTTATGAATGCCTACTATGTGCTGGGCATTGTGCTAGATGTTAGGTTGCTTACAATCTATAAAAGAGGCAGGCATGGTAACAAATGTGATGTGGTGGAAACGAAGATAGGGCAATTAAAGGAGATGAATAAAGGTCTCCAAGAAAAGATGAAGCAAGAGAAGAGTTGTGGGAACCAGTAGGAGTCAGTCAGAAAAGAGATGGAGCTTGTAGAGAGGGGTTTCCAAAAGGAACAGCATATACCAAGGACCAAGGAAAAGTGAAAGTAAACCTCATTGTCGTTTACTCTATAAGGCCCCTTAAGGTCCCATGTAAGCTTGTTTCAGAGCTGCCAGGAGGCCCAGTGAAGTCACCTACTATAGCTCTGTCAGAGGTCCCTGCTTAGAGTCCTAGATAGAGCCTCAGGTGGTTTTGATGCCTTAGCAAAACCTTTCCCTGAGTAGAAGAGGAAAGGCCCAGCCTTTTCCCACTTGAGGGAAGAAAAAAAGCATTTTTTGAAAAGATCAGCCCTCTAGGAAACTGTCCTGGAAAGACAGAGGGAATCATTCTAAACCTGAATTAATATTCTTCAGCCTTATTATCATACTCAACCTGAAATTTATCCTCACATGAGAAATCATGTCCTTTCTCTTCACACAGAAGAGCACTTGGCTTCCGTTTTTATTTCTGATGCCACTTCAGGCTGTTGTCCAAGGAATTTCCATTCGCAAACGGCAAGTGCATTCACATTACAAAAGAAAATGAAGGTAGGTAAAGGCAAAACTGAGAGCAGACGCTTGAACTTGGCTTTAACAGAGAGAAGAGTTTCCAAACTCGAGATACCAAGAAATCAATAACTCCACACACAAAACTCAATAGCACTATTTTATATTCAGGCCATTCATACCCTCTGGCTACTGCTTTGTTTAAAATGGCTTTAAAAAAAAGTAGTAATAACTAGAAGCAATTGTTTTCCTTTTCCATTCTCAGTTCACCCGGTGATTAGACTGAGGTTTGTTTGTTTGTTTGTTTGTTTCCACAGGCAAAGATGATGTGTGCCAAAAGGGATTTTTTGTAATGGTGTTATATACCTCTAGTAATAGGATTTTGCTATAAAAAATCCAAATGCAACCTTAATGATAGAGACACAAACACAGCATTAAGGATAATGGTATCTTTGGGCAGCTAGATGAATTGAAACATGCAAACATGGTGTTAACACTTTGTTCTCAATATAGGGCCTCACTATCCATTCAGACTACACATAACTGGCCAGAGTTAAGTAAGTCAATATTAGTTTCATGAATGCAAAAGTATCCACTGTTTTCTAGTTATCTGATAAATCAGGATTTCTAAAATTGTTTTAGAAAACTCTGTAATTTCACAAACCATTATTCTAATAGGTTTACTTGATTGGTTGTTGCTTTTTTTTTTTAACATTTCTGCTTTCATAAGAAATATTATAAGAACATGACCTATGAAAAGCCACAGACTCTGAAGAACAATCATCAACAATTAAAGAAAAAAGAAAGGAAACAGTTCCCTACTGAATATACTCTTTCTACTTCATAAGAAATGTCACAGGGCTATTTTTTGTGTCTGAGAGAAATGGTGTTGTGATGACTTGTCCCTTTGCACAATCACATGCTCTGTCCTGCATTTGCACCCCCCAACACACAAAACAAAACGAGACTTCCTCGAGACCTGCTTTGGGATTTCTTCTGGCAAAGAAGCTTTCCACTCCGATTGCCATGACTTACTTATTCATTCCATAAATACTTGCTGAACATTACTGTGTGCCAGGCAATGTGCTAGATTCTGGGGTCCCAAAGGTAGAATGACGGCGGGCCCTTTCCCTGACATAGTGTATAGTCTGATACTTGGAGACGTGGATAAGGAAAAGGACAATTATGGAGATACATGGATATGGGGACAAACTGGGTGCTCTAAGAAGGGCCACCTAATCCAATCTGGAGGGTAAAAAACACTTTCCTGAAAGACAGACTATCGTCACTGAGTGCTGAGCCAAGGGAAAGAGTGGAGATATGGGTGCTGAGAGGCGGATTGGATAGATTTAAACAAAACCTAAAAAAATATATATATATTGAAAATAATCAAGGAGACCTATGAAGTCAAATATTTAGAACTAGTCACTAGGAGCATTTCTAGATATATATGGTATGGAACAGTAGGATTTGGAATCAGAAAACTGGGTTCAAGGCCAAGGCTCTAATTCTTGTAAGCTATGTGACCCAAAATAAATCATTTAAACTCTCTGGGGAGTGTTTTTTTTTTTTTTTCTCATCTGTGAAGCTAGAATAATAATGTACCGGTTCTGCCATTCTCATAGAGTTGTTAGGCTCAAATAAAATAGTGGATGTGAAAATACTTTTTAAACTGTAAAGCATTACACAAATGTTAGTTATTATTATTAAAACAAAAGTAGAAGTGGGCTAGTAGAATTAATAGGATATAGACACAAGAAAAAAACAGAGATTATGAATATAAAGTGAAAGATAGTTCCCTATCTTGCTAGGGTAATGGCCAAAATTAATTTCCCAAAGTCCGGGAAATTTGCCAGAAATATATGAAGGAGGTGCAAATTCCTATTTTTAAAAAAGGGAAGAAGTTTAATATGTGATAAAAAGCAGTGCTGAAAAGAAGGGGAGCTCTGCTCCCTATTTAAGATGTCAGAGAAGGAAGCAACAGGGTACAATACACCATCAAGAAACTAAGCTCTCGTGACCATACGGATATTTCCAGCAGCTACAGCATTTAACTAAGAGCATACATTTTTAAAACTTTAAACATAAAAAATAAGGAATATGTAAGCCTACTGGAGTAAAAAACAGAAGAAAAAGGGCAAGCTGAGGTGAAATGTCTGTACAAAAATCAGATGATAGAAATATGTATAGGTAGAGTAGGATGATGGAAGAGGAGGGAAAAGCTCAGCAAGAACAGACACCCATTACGAGCAACAGACATACTGAACATCTTTCTCCGGGCACTGTGCTTTGTGCTGGGGCTAGACAAAGCATGGTTCCTGTTCTCTAGGGGCTCACAGTACACTAGGAAACCTCTTAGAGCATTTTAGAAACAAACAGAACAGAGTGATAATGAGCTTAAGACCTAATAACAGATGGTCTAAGGTGGTGCTAAAAGAGAGATCAAAGATATTGGAGTTGTTTATGGAGTTGTTTGAAGCAAAAGAGAAAATTTCCACAGCTCACAGCATGGCCTATATAATCACAGAGGAAGAGGAGCCATGCTCTCCTGGGTCCGAGGATTACACTGCTGAGTCCTCCTTGGCCCTTAGCATTGCCTGCAGGAACTTCTGTGCAGCTTCAATGGGAGCAAGGGAGAAGTGCAAAGGTTTTAATGAGGACATACTTCAGAGGAGAGCGGGAGCATATCAGAGGCTGTGGCTTCTCAGGTTTACTTAGAACAACATCATCCATCTTCATCATCAGTCTCTTCATCACAACAACAAAATAACTTCAGTGTGTATGCCAGGCATTTTTCAGGGTGTTTTAGATACATTCTGCCACTTACAATTCCTCTGTAAGATATACATTATTTTCTCCATGTTATCAGAGATCAGAGCAAACTAGGTGCTTGCACTGCCTTCAGGCTGGCCTGGAATAACACAGGGTCGTCCAAGGCACAGAGACAGCAGAGCTAGTGGAAAAACATGGTCCAAGGAAACCTGGGGACATAGATTGTGCTGGACACTGAGCCTAAGGGTGAGGGGGAAAATGATAATATAATAATGCTAATAATTGTTATCATTTATTGAGACTGAGGGCCAGGTGCTGGGCTAAGTGCATCCCATGGGATAAGAAGCTCATCTGAATGTGTCTCTGAACAGTGAGAGCACACCTAGTCCCCCCACCTCGTGCCAGGTTTCATACCTGGGTCACAGGTTTAAAGGCCAGAAGCCATTGCCCATCAAGTGGATGGACAGGGAAAAGATTATGAAGCAAGCAAATTGACCAGCTATGCTTATGGTATTGTGTGATTTGCCATCCCCATATCAATAAAATTTATTCCTACGTGGAATAAAAATATTAACAAGGAATGATGATGTGAAGATACACATACACAGCATCATTTCAGCAATAGCAGAAGACTATAAATTATAAGTTCTATTTATCTTTTAAGGCTCAGTTCAAATGTTACATCCTCTGCTACCTGTCGGATCCGGAAGGACAGAGGTTCTAATTTTGGTTCTGCCACAGTACTGTGTCCTTGGGCAAGTTACTTAACCAGTCTGAGGTTCAGTTTCTTTGTTCATCCACTCAACAAATATAATCAAAGTCTCCTATGCACCAGGCACTGTTCTAAGCATTGGAGATAAATCACTGGAGGGGAAGGGGAAGCCCTATTCTCAAGGAACTTACATTCTAACAGGGGATGAGAGACAATAACAAATAGGTATGGTTAATGGTGATAAGTGCTCTGAAGAAGAATAAAGCAGGATAAGGAGACAGAGAGTGACAAGGGGTGCTATTTTCTTTGTGATTATCAGGGAAGCCTTTACTGATGAGTTGAGGTTTGAGCAGAGATCTGAATGAAATGAGAGCAAACCATTCAGATATTTGGGGAAAGAGCATTCTAGGCAGAGAGAGCAGCAAGTACAAAGGCCCTGAGGGGAGAATGTGCATGTTGTGTGTGAAGAATAGGGAGGTCAGCATGGCTAGGAGGGTATATTTTAAGGAGAGGAGTGAGAGATGAGGGCAGAGGGGAACTGGGGCCAAAATTATTTGGGGCCTTCTTAGCCATGGTAAGCTTTTGACTAACCATAGAGTTGTTGTGATGATTAAATGAGATACTGAAGAAGGAGTGCTTGATACACATAAGGTGCTCAATAAGTGGTAGCTATTATTATTACTCCTTTCCCAGCAATTATAAGAGTGAGATAAGAAAGGACAGTAGGATTTTAAAATCTTTCTTTGAAATTATTCCGAAAGTGACAAATGGAGTAAGACCCTAGATCTGAATGGTATTTCCTGTCCCCGTTTTCCCCCTCCCTGTCACCCTGGAGCACTTTTCCAGTTATGATAGTTTAGGATAATTTGCTCCCATACCAAGCATAAGAGACACAAAGAAAGATACCTAACAACCCATCCTGGGACCCAAATGGAAGCACCAATGATTTTAATTATAACTTTTCAATTGTGGCCACCATACCCAATTATTTGGAATCCTTTTTTTAAGACATTTAAAATTATATTGGTAATTTGCTTTTCCTTCCATATATGGATATGTTCTTTCACAAAACCACTCTGCCTCTCAGAGGCTTAAGAACAGTAACTGTTTGAGAACTGAAAATGATGAGGTAATTGCTAACTTTTCAGCTAATTTTTTTTCATACGTTCATTATTCAAAAATAAAAAATGAAACCCACAGAATATAGTGGGCAGAGTTAGAAAAGGATGTTTTATATATCATTTCTAGAAGATTTGCAGTTGCACTTTGTGATTCAGAGCTTAGTAGGCACAGAATTTAGAATAACTCTGTTTATCTGTGCAAACTTTCCTTAGCCTGTTGCAACTCCCAAGTCCAACTCTTACACATGGGTGTTGGGTAGAATATACTGAATAAAAAGTATACAAAGACTTAATTTTTCTCCTGCCTACAAAGATCTCCAAATCTTTACTATTCTGCACAGCTGCCTAGAATAGACAACAGTAGAGCCATTGTCCATGATTCAAACTGAAGAGGAGTGAAAATACCATTAACCCTTTAAAACAGAATTATCTTATTCTTTTGATTTCACTACACACTATAATGTGTTTGTGGCCATATTTGGATCATATCCGGTTAGAACACAGGAATAATAGATATCATTCAGATAATAATTAGCCATGTACTTGCAATAGCGGGATGTGAAGTCAAAGGAAAACACTAAAAATGTTGTTTTTTTGGACCATGACAAAGAGCTTTTTAAATGAGTTTGAGCATTTTTTGTGGCTGACTCATGTCTGGAGGCCTCACTATGGTCACCAATGCTTCAACTTTTGTACTTTTAATTTCTATCTTTGACAATTTTAAATACTAAATAACACAAGGCTTTCTTATTGCCTGCAAGTGCATATAGTTTCTCTTTGTTTCCTCTATTTTCTGTTTGTAAGCAAATGCTACAATTTTAGATCACATGTTTTAGCCATTGTTGTTGATTAAAGGGAATTATAACGTGTCTTAGGATAATGGACCTTACAATTTCACCATTGATGTTTTAAAATTATAAAATCAATCCTATAAATCCTAGCCTACATTTTATTTTTTTTACTTGATCTAAATTAGGTATTATTTCTTTTGCACTTGGCAAATTAAAGTTCTAATTACAGGAAAATGAACAATAAATTGTGATAGTATGAATATTTACTTACAGAAAAAAGACTAAAAGGACATATACCAAGATGCTATCAGTGGTTACTTTGGGGAGTAAAAATATAGGTGATCAATTTCTTCGTTGTGCTTTTATATATTTTCCAAATTTGCCCTGATAGTCATATATCGCTTTTATAACCTTAGAAACTTTAAAATTTTTTTGATTGTGAAAGAAAAAAACAAGTCCAAACTCTTAGCAGATCATGAATACATTAGAATCACCTAAAATGTGCTCCTACAGAAACAGACCCTCTCAAAGGAAAGTAATTAGTTTCAAAACCCTCTTTTCTTAAAGGAATACTTAAACTTTGATTTCATAACACAACACAAAGTTCCATTGAAACAGATACTTGTTGGCAGTTCAGTACGGGAATTTTATTTCATGTATATAGAGAATGGAGAACTGGGAAATTCTTATTTAGCTTCAGCATCCCCACCTTATTAAGATGTCTTAAAATATCTACCTGTTCTTCACTCACTGTTCATGCACCATCTGGACTCCTAACTCAGAGAAGGAGAAAAAAAAGGAACATTGGACCATTTTGCAGCAAAATCTATCTGCATGATTGATACTGGCTGCACAGAATCAATCTGCTGGGCTACGTTTTGGCATTTTAAGCATGGACCCTTTCTTTCCTCCTGCGTCTTCAGAGATAAATTTCTTGGTCTAGAGCTTTACTGATTTTTTAAAGGAACTACTCAAGCCTCCTCTCTCTCGGTCTAACTACTCCCTCTGCCTTCTTGGCAGAGATGTTACCCCTTGACTCTTTGGGAGAGCCAAGCGACCACTTAAAGACACTCCTGAACAGCTGACTCTGATATTTGGCAGCCCATGCTTAGCTCTGTCCATTTCCCTGAAGTTCTCTTCTACAGGTCGGGCTCTATTGAACTTCAAAGACAAATACTGGGCACAGAAATGACACAGAGAGGGCAGAGGGGCATGAGAACTGGACCTTGAGCACCTAAGTGCTGAAACAGTTTTTCTTTTGTTCTTAAGTGGTGCCTAGCTAATTGTTGGTGCTTAGCAAAGTTGAAATAATAAAAATGTTACTATTAACAAAGATAATAGGATTTTAAGCAGAATGATGTTTGGGAACCATTGTTCATAAAAAGCTAAAGGACAGATTCTGGCATCTTTGATCTTTCCAATGTCCTAGCTTGAAGAGATTTGTTAAAATGTGCCGCCCTTAGGGGGTAGAGGAGTATAGTAGATCAAACAGGGGAACAGGTCCAATGGGAATCTCACTAAAAAGCAAGCCACTTAACATCAAATATGAATACTACAAGTTAACTGCACAAGACTAATTATTATTCTTGCTTCAAGTAACTTTTCCCTCTGCCTCAGTTGGCTTTGGAAGCAGTTTTATCATTGAATATGGAATATTAGTCAGTAACAACATATGTGTCCTCATACTACTACTTTGTTTAAAGCTGAATCTAAGATAAAAATAATTCTTGGGTATTTCTAGTCACCTTTGAATTCTCCTCACTTAAAAGCTAAAAGAGAATGATCAAAAGAAGTCAACAAGAATGGCAAAATGTGGGTAACTGTAAAACTGAATGATAAGGAATTCATTATGGTTTTCTCTTTACTTCTGTGTATGATTGAAATTTTTCATGATGAAAAGTTCCTAAAAAGCTAGCAGCAAATTACAGCCATCTGTGTCCTCATTTGGCCACAAAATATTTTGTGTGATCTCTGAAAAGTTTCATCCCTGTCCCTCAGTTTTCATAACTATACAAAGTTTGGTTAGTCTGGATAATGTGCAAGGTGTTCCTTCCTGCTCTTGATTTTTATGCCATTTTCTGCCTTTAGTCACATTTTTTCATAGCATCCTCTAGGTCTTATGAATTTCATAATCCGAGATCTATGAGAGATCCAAGAAACTGGAGTCACTAAGACCTGTGCTTCCATTCCAGATCCATACACACTTGCTTTGGACAAGTCACTTAAACAGTCAGTTTTCTCCCCTATAACTAGGAATAATAGTAGTACTTTCTTCCCTGGTTATTGTAAAGACAAGATATGGAAAGTGCTTAAACACAGGACCTGGCACCTTATATGCTCTCAATAAACGTAAGCTATTGCTGCTTTTGTGATGGTGGTTATTATTATAGCCATTCTCTTGCAGCCTGGAACATCTGCCCTTGATCTATCCTTTCTGACTGAAGAGGCAGAAGGAAAAAACATTAAAAACAATGAAGTTACGAGTGACTGCAGGTGGATCGCTAGTTTTTCCTGAAAGCATATACTTGCTTTACATAAAGTGTCAAGAAGTCAAAATAGGGTGCTGTGCCTGCACACACACCTCACACACCAGAGCTCCATGAGCTCCAGCCTCTTTCTCGAGCTGTAGAACTTTCCTTCTCGACCAGGTATTTATATTATGAGCATTATTTTATTAAAGTATTGTAAGCACAAGTCTGAGAGTGGCATTCCTGATTTAACTTGTGCTCTCTCCTTGGAGGCATGAGCAGTGGCCCCAGGGAAATTAAAGGTCTAGATTGTTAGTCTAGTCTAGTTAATAGCCCTTCTGATTTCAAAATCAAAGATCAATTAGCATCTAGTGTGGACCAAAATAGCTACAGAAAAATTTTTTTTCTAATCTTAACAATTCCTTTACAAAAGCAACAGAAATTCAACCATGCAACAAACCATGACTTAAGTACCCAAAAGAAGAATTCACACATAGTACCTACTTTTTGAAAAGCTCTAAGTGATAGATATTATTATCCCCATTTTACAGATGAGAAAATAGAGATTTAGCAAGGTTTAATAGCTTGCTTAATGTCACAAAAGCTGGTAGGTGAAAAAACATAAATTGTGGCTACAGAATCCGTATGTGGGAACAAAATTAACATCACCTCCTTGAAAGAAAAAAAACTTACTGAAAAAAAGTTTTTAATTTCTGGAAAGAAACTCATGGAGATCCTCTGCCATGGTTTCTGCTCTGTTCCAAAGCAGCAAATGCTCATTAGATCTCAGGTTAAGAATGCAATAAAAATGCCTGCAATCACTTTATGAATTATACCTTGGTTTTGAAAAATCTCCCAATTTTGCTGGACTTTGTCAAACAAAGGCCCTAATTGTCCACATAACACAGGCATAATCCTCAACATCAAAACTCTTCCAGTGAGATTACATTGCATCTGACCATTATCTGTTAGCTTAAAAGAAAGCTGACAGGAATGATGGGGCCAGTGCAAGCTATAGAAGAGATCAGCCATTCTCTTAGGTGATGAGAAAGATACTGCACACACATTACAGGGTTTTTAACCTTTGTTTTGTGTTCTTTACATGATGCCTTTGACCTGGGAAAAGGGTAGTAAAACAGACACTCTTATGCTAATTGGAATGTGAATTTATACAACAATGTGGGAAACAATTGTAGCAACAGGCACCAAGAGCCTGAAAAGGCGTTTTTGTCCTTGGACTCTAATTCTTCTTCTTGAATCTATGACAAAGAAATTATCAGAATTACAGAAAAACTTTATGTTCAAATATGTCCATGACAATGGAGAAAATCCAAAACAATCCAAATGTCTGATAATAAGCTAACAGTAAATTAATTATGCCAAAGTAAATTAAGGCAGAACCACACAATGAAATAGTATGTCTCCATTAAAACTTATGCTTACAGGGGTGCCCAGATGGCTCAGTCAGTTAAGTGTCCTACTCTTGATTTTGGCTCAGGTCATGATCTCACAGTTCATGAGACTGAGCCCTGTGTCTGGCTCTGTGCTGACAGTGCAGAGCCTGCTTGGGATTCTCTCTCTCTTCCTCTCTCTCTGTCCCTCCCCCACTTGTGTTCTCTCTCCCTCTCTCAAATAAAATAAACATTAAAAAAAACTTATGCTTACAAATCCATTATAAATTATGTCACTGTGAAAAATGCTTGTGCTATTGTGTTAAATAGAAAAAAAAGTACAAACTTACAAACACTACTCCTATGACTACCTATATTAACTTCTCTCTTGGTTTCTTCATTTGTAAAATGTGACTATTACTAATAATACTTTCTTGGGTTGTTATGAAGGTTAAATGATAGCATAAAAGTAAGCTTACAGTAAGTAAGCACTGAGTTTTAACTATACAATACAGGTATTATCATCCTCATTTTACATTTTTTTAACATTTTACTTTTATTTTGAGAGTGATATAGACAGCAAGCTGGGGAGGGCAGAGAGAGAGTGAGACAGAATGCCAAGCAGGCTCTGCTCTGTCAGCACAGAGCCCAACATGGGGCTTAACCCCACAAACAGCCAGATCATGACCTGAGCCGAAATCAAGAGTTGGACGCTTAACAGACTGAGCCACCCAGGTGCCCTTGTCATCCTCATTTTATAGATGAGGTGACTGAGGCACAGAGGGTAACTCAAGAAGCAAGACAGCTGAGGGCAACTAGCAAAGACTGGATTTGAACTTGTCTGGCACCAAGTCCCATGGCTTTAACCACTACAGAATGCCTCCTGCCAGAAAGAGGAAACTCAGGAGAGCAAGTCAGATTGGAAAAGAAGTTACTGTCATTTTAAAAATAGTCTTGAGATGATGAGTTGCTCAAACACCATGTCAAGAAGTCAGATCATTACTTTGAACTTCATATTATTTTATATTTCTATTTAGTATTTTTTAAAGAAAGCCATGCTCAAATTAGACATGAAGGATATGCATACTGTAACATTGTTCTTCAGAATTAAATGACAACTCCTCTTCTTGTGTGGAAGAGAGACAAGCAAGGTCAGGAGAGGAACTCAAAACATTTTTGGGAAAACAAAACAAAACAAAACAAAACTTGTATCTAGAGAAGAAGAATAAGGAAGAAAAGAGAAGACAGGAGTTGGGAAACCATTACCTAAAGAAAATAGGTTGGCAAAGTTGGTGCAATCTTGCTCTGTAAATTCCTAAGGGAGTTTTCACACAAAGAGTGATATGGGGGAAGTGGGGAAGCTACTTGGGGGTGGGTGAAGGAGTGAAAGGAAGATAAACACCCTCAGGACAGGGAGATATCAACAAAATCACTGAATTAGTGGAATCTTCATGGTAACAGTGGAGGTTTCAAGGGCAACTGTGCCTTTGGGAAAAAAATGAAACTGATCAATGAAAAATGGTCAATCATCTATCAGGCTTAAAACAGGTATGCGATTCAGGATCTCAGAACTGAGTTTAGATTTTATATGTATAAATTTTTAGATTTCATATGTATAAATACATATGTATGTGTTTACACACACACACACACACACACACACACACACACACACACTAGAAATAGGCATAAAGAAAGTGGGCTAAGAAATAGTTCCTCTGAGAATTTAGTAAGGAGATAGATCACACTTCCCTCTATTATTTTTAAAATATTAATACCTAACGAGTTATTCATTTTAAGGATGACTCTTTATCTAATTTTGCAAAATGTGCAATAGGTCATCCCAGAGACTCTAAAGATTTGGGAGGTCTTTTAGCACAGTGGTTTAAAACATAATCTCCAACCATGGTTTGAATCACAACTCCAACACATACTAACGGTGGGATTTTGAGCAATTTAACTTCTTTAAACTTCAATTTCCTGAAGTATAAAATGAGAATAAAATAATGCAAAACATATTATACTACATAGATTTTAAAAGAGAAATCATAATAAAGTGCTTAACACGGTGCCTGGCACAAAGCACTCAGCAAATGTTAGCGGTCATGATTTATAGCAACACATCAAAAAGACTCTAAGCTCCTTGAGGGCAGGGACTGTCTTTTTTATCTTTGAGTATTCAATGCCTTTCACAAATCCTGGAACATAAGAAGCAGGCTTCACTAACTAGTTAGGAAATGACAGAAAAAAAGGAAAGTTGGAGGTAGGGAAGCAGGATCAGGGAGAAGTTTATCATACGGGAGAACATGAACTGTCAAATGAATTTTAATCCTAACAAGAGATTTAAGTGTGAAGCCTTTATTTAACCTTCATTCAATTCTTCAGTTCATTTTTCATTCCAAAAATATGGAGAGATGATGCTAGAGAGACAGAAATAGACAAATGGGACAGAGTCTCTAGCCTCACAATAGTTACAGTACAACGGGGAACACAGATATTAAACTAATAATTATGGAAGGCAGTAGCCCTGAATGGTTAAGTGTAGTTTCTTTTGTCTGTTTTATTTTTTTTAATGTACGTTCTTTAGAGTCAAGAAGTTGTGGATGAAAATTCAAATCTGAGTCTAGAAGGGAGAGGTTAATTGATTTTCCCAAGTTCACACTATTAGTTAATTCCAGTGGGGAAAATAATAAAGAAAACTTGAATTTCTTTGCCCTCTACCCCAATGGGTATATAACTGTCTGGACTTAGGCTTTCCCTAGCCTAGCATTTTTGTTTCTTTGGTTATATTATATATATTGTATTAACAATCCCTTGTGTAGTAGCTATTTTCCCTGTTACAGTATAAACCAGGTGTGACTGAGGACTACATATGCCTTGCTCTTCACAGAATCTCCAGCAAAAGTGTCTAAATTAGTGTTGTCCAATATGGTAGCCAAAGCCACCTGTGTTTATTGAACATTTGAAATGGGGCTAGTCCAAACTAAGATGTGCTGTAAGTATAAAATGAACACTGGATTTGGGGCACCTGGGTGGTTCAATCGGTTAAACACCTGACTTCAATTCAGGTCATGATCTCACAGTTCATGAGTTCGAGCTTCACATCAGGCTCTCTGCCCTCAGCATGGAGGCTGCTTCAGATCCTCTGTCTCCCTCTCTCTGACCCTCCAGCGCCCTCTCTTTCTTTCTCTCTCAAAAATAAATAAACATTAAAAAAAATTTAATAAAAAAAGAAAACACTGGATTTTAATTACAGGAAAAAATCTCATTAATAATTTTTATATTGGTAATGTATAATATTTGGAATAAATGGGGTTAAATAGAATATATTATAAAATTAATTTTGCTGGTTTGTTTTTTCTTTTTTTTCTTTATATAGATTTTATTTTTAAGTAAACTTTACAGCCAACATGGGGTTTGAACCCACAACCCCAAGAGCAAGAGTTTCATGCTCTATCCACTGAGCCAGGCAGGTGCCCCTGTATTTTCTCTTTTAATGTGGCTAAGAGAAAAGTAATAAATTTTGTGTGTGGTTCACATTTGTGGTTTACATTGTATTTTTATTTGACAAAGAAGATGCTCCACAAATTTTTGGTGGATATATGAATGAACGAATGAATAATCAAGAAGGCCTATGGGGTTTTAGGTAGAATAAAACCAGCCTGTTCTTTGTAGAATGATGCTTGACATGTTGATGACCCACCAAGTCTCTTTACTAATTAATTAGGAAGTCCAGAAGGCTAATCTGCGTATTTTACCCCATGTTCCTTGGCAGCTAAACCACCAGTGATAGGGTTTGCAATGCATAAGGGTTCGAAATATCCTATATTTTTCCCTATCAAAAAAAAAAAGTTCCAGTCATGTGTGGAAAAGCAAAGAAGATTACAATCTTATTACAAGATTAAAACTTCATAACAGAGTACATCCAAGCAGGCCAAACCAAAAAGGGTATGGAGAACATACATTATATTAAACTATGAGTTATTTTATGTGGGCCTGAAACTGTGGGAAGGAAATGAGAAGGAAAATTACAGAGGCAATAGAAGAAAACGGAATTTTATAGCATTTGGAGATAATCTTTGAAGAAAAATGCTCAAAGTAATGCTCTTGATGAAAAGGAAAAAATGCCCAAGGAGCCAATAATTTCCTAAGGTATCTGAAACCACCCAAAAATATATGAGAAGAAAAAAATAAAAAGGGAAAGAAGGAAGGGGGTGGGGGAGAGAAGAAGGAAAGAAAAAAAACCAAACCTGGAAACTCACACTCCAAAATGACGACAGTGATGCTCTCTAGATGGTGGGATGGTAGATGTTTTGGTTTTCCACTGTGCCTTTTGCTTCATTTTCCAAAATTTCTATAATAAAGTACCACTTTGTAATCAGGAAAAAATGCAATAAACTGTGTCTTAATTAAAAGGATAAAGGGGTGAAGCTTAGCATAGTGACAGAATGACAAGCCAGAAAGAGAATGCAAAATCTGTGGCAAGCCTGGAACCAAAAACCTCAGGTGGCTGGGCAGAGTCTGACACACAGAAAACCAGGAAGATCAAATAGCTACAAGAATGATGGAGTGGGTACCAGCAGGGAGTGGGCCAATGAAAGACCACATGCAAGAAATTGGGACTCAACCTTCGAAGCTTGAGGTGACAGAGCTAAGGGAACAAGACAAATGAACCAACTTTCAAAGCTAAAATGATGATGGATAGACCTGGGAGTAGCCAAAGCCTAAAAAGGGAAGAAAGGTCCTGGAAGGAGTCCTGAACTTTATCAGATTCTTTGCCTGAGGTTGAAAGAGAAGGTAGAGAGTGATCAGTTAATTGTCTAGTATTTATTAATATATAATTCAGTTAGGAATTCAAGATGGAAGATGGTAAGCTATTCACACACCAAAACCTGCTGAATGCAAGGAAATGTATCAAAACTTTGGTCTCTTTCTGATAAGACAGACTGTCTTATCAGACAAGCTTGGGGAATCATTCATTCCATACCTATTTATTGAGAACTTACTCTTTTGTAGGGACTAGGAGGTAAAAGTCTAAAACAGGAACCCAAAAGTCCAGCAATAGCCCTTGACTGCTCTGGTTTCCTGTACCTATAAGCTACAGTAATGAAATGTTACATTATCTGATAGGAACCAGATTCTCAAGCATAGTGCACAGGCTTGGTATGAATGTCCAAAGACTTTTTAAAATTCTTGATTTATAGGTTATTTTAGATATTTAATAAAATTTTGATCCAAAAGGGTTTTGGACCACTGACGAAGCTATGAATAATGGTATGGTCTCCACAGCATCTGCATTATCATCTGATGCTCTTTTTTCTCAGCTACAAGGAAGAAAAACCAGAGCTTCAGAAGGTCAGTGGAGTACCCAGTTTTCAGTCCTATGCACGTAAACTAAATTTGTCAGACAAAAGGTAAAAAGTACATTCAGGCAGGTATGTACAACCCTAAAAACCATCCATTTTCTAAACAGTATTGTCAAATTCAATCATATATTGGCATACATAACTTTAATCCATATTTATGTAATGCATATATTTTTAATGATTATCCTTCAAATACCAACACAAATTTCCTTGTGAATTGTTTATGTGAGTGACATCCTTAAAATCTTCATTATGTTTACAGGATAGGAAGCATACAAGATAAAAGTTTAACAGTAGTGTAGAGATCTCTACCTTACAATCATTCACAGATTTAATAACAAAATATCCTGAGGATGGAAATTTACTAAAACCCAGGACAGTTTGGGTGAATATATTTCAAGAAAGAATGAAAGTCCATGCTGGACAGCACAACTAACTATCATACCCTTTTGGCGATGACCCCATAACATAACTTTAAATACCAGAATAGCCACATTTTCCTTTTATTTTTATTTTTATTTTTTATTTTTATTTATTTATTTTTGGTTAAAGAAGTGTTTTGTCCATTAAGTGGTTAAAACTTAAGGTTAGCCATCCAAGGAGTAGGAAATGAAGGTTCTCAGTTTGATGGACAACAGCTCAGAGATCCCTGATGTCCCAAAATATTAGGTTTCTCTTCTAATAATGTTGGAAATATTGCCTACTGTCATGATTAATCTGAACCACAGCACAAGCTGATTGTAGGTGACACAGTCACAGAGCAGCGCCCGTGTTGGTTTCCACACACCGTCAAATCTGCTACAAATGCAGGGGTGAATGGGAGAGAACTGTGATACCAGGTTTTCTGGTGGCTAATAGATTGTGACATGAAAGAAGGAAACCTTTATTTTAATTCAAAAAACAAAAGCCAAATAGCAAAACTTATGTACGTGCTGAACTTTTTTTTCTTCCTCAAGTGGAAAACATTGACTTGCTAACAACTCTTGGCTGGCATCAAGGGAAAGTGGAGGTATTTGCAGATGTGGAGGAAGACATACAAAACATTTTTCAAATCAAAGGCTTGAATTATTGCACTGGGTTCATGAAGTTTCACAGGCATCTAGACACACCATTGTCTTCGCCCTGGAACAAGCTGCCCTTTCTATTCGAGAAAGAAAACAACCCAATGTTTCTTACAATCAGATCTGTATGTATCAGGGAGCTATCTATATTTTGAAATTCTTTGCATTGTCTGTGGAAGGGTGTGCTGTTTGGACCCAACAATGGCAACATTGATTTTAAGATTTTTGAATTTTGGTTGTACAGAGCAAACAGTGAAAGAAAACTGCCGGCTTTCAGAACTACAACAACAGTGCTCTTACACAAACTCACTGCTCTCCTGGCTGTTTTACATAGCCAAAGATCAATACTGCTCATTCAGCCAATGTTATTAACCCCATTTATCAGCTTCTCTCTCAAAAAAAAAAAAATTGAAAGAATCTTGCCGACAAAGTTATGTCATCTTCCGCTTGTTCAATTGTAGACTGGATAATTCACTTTGTTGTGCACCCCCAACAATTGAGCCTTGTTTATGAACTTACATTTATTAAGTGAAAGTATTTGGAAACTGATGGTACATTCAAGCTCGGTTGCCATGGGCAGTAATCATGGCAGAAAGTCATGACCTCCCCGTTATGCAGCGAGTAACTAATTGAAATGATACAAATTACTCCGATTCTCTGTCTGCCAATTTAGAGCCTGGTTCTGGTCAAGGGTCAAATGAGCGCCTATTCATGAAACTATGTTTGAAGTAGCTGCTACCGTAGCAAGGGGGTTTGGCATAGGCTTCACTGCTCCTTTGGACTTTACCACATACTGTGGCAAGACGTAAAACAGTAAGTTCCAAAGCCTACCTTAGCCAACACATCAAAAGCTTACTGTTGTCATTCAGTTTGTGCTACTTGTCAACAGCACTGGACATGGTTTGCTAAACTTTACTGGCTAGAAATAAATGTTGTATTCAGAAGCCACTTAGGGAATCTGTCCTCTTCAGCCTGCATATTTCACCAACTCTCTGATATGCCCACGGCAGAGGAAACCAAATGCCATAAACTCAATATTAAATGACTCTCAACCTATCAGTTCTCACCAAGTGTCATCGTTTTCAGCTTCTCTCTGCCCGCACACCTATACACATTCCTGCCAAATAAATATGATAAATTAAAAGCCTAAAAGGTATCTGGCATGCAAGTTCTTTCTTCAAAGCATAATCAGGATGATTATCTCTGTTTGAGAAATGACACTAAATGTTAATCTAATTGAATCTGGGAAATGTGGCAATAAAAAGTTAATAATTTACAGAGAAATTGTTCTTCAGAAAATTCTAAGTGAATGCCCACTAAATGAATTTCAGGAACTGTGCTCAAAGGCATATAGGAGATGTGACAAATGCCACGGCTTAACTTTGAATATGTTTTTTACGCTACCAAAACTATTTGCTTTAAAGAGGCATGCTGATACATATATGTGCATGGAGATACACACACTTCGTCTGTACAATATCTAGGAAAAGATGGAAAAACATCTCAAGGCAGATGATAGTATGAAGAGGAAGCTGAGTATTTAAACTTAAGCTCAAAGATTGGCTTCAGGGGGTGTACCCAACACTATTTCTAAAATCAGAGTTACTCGCAGTTAACGCATAAAGAAAAAGCCTCATAAACTCCCACTGAATTCTTTCTTCTTTTTTAATTTTTATTTTTAAGTAATCTTTGCACCCAACGTGGGGCTTGAACTCACCACTGCAAGATCAAGAGTCACGTGCTCTACCGACTAAGCCAGCCAGGTACCCCCCACATAGAATTTTTAAGAAGAAGAAAAAAAATTGAAGATGTTGTGAAGCAAGGAGGTATAAGATGAGGTTAGACACCCACTGTAGCCAATCCATGCTGGCACCCTAACAGATACTGCCTAACTTAGACTATCTCCCATCTCCAATCTCAGCAATTTCAGAGTAAGGCAAAACTTTGGTGAATCCCTTTTGAATGACAGTAACAGGCTATCTTCAAATTGATACTAGAACAGCAAGTAATAAAATTATACTGAAAATTAACTACAACATTGTGTAAAGCTATAATTTCCCTTCAAACATACCCTAGAAAAGTATGGTAGCTTTGGGTGAGTGGCCTGCCCCATTCTACATCAGTCAAGTCAGTCAACAAATACATATTGAGCCTCTTTAATGTACCACTGTACCTCACGTCTGTCCAGCAGACACTAGTCTGGATGGAAGGGGGGATGTAGGTACTCAAATTTACACTTTTGTTCAAATCCAGAGCACCACCTGCAAGCTTTTGTAGGTGTAATAGGCTCATATTGAAGAGCTCTGTTTATTTTTTTTTAATGCTTATTTATTTATTTTGAGAGAGAGTGTGTGTGTGAGAGCAGGGGAAGGACAGGGAGAGAGGGAGAGAGAGAATCCCAAGCAGGCCCCACACTCAGCATGGAGCCGAATGCAGGGCTCAATCTCACGACCACAAGATCATGACCTGAGCCAAAATCAAGGGTCAGATGCTTAACTGAGCCACCCAGGTGCCCCTGAAGAGTTCTATTTAAATAAGCAATGGTGTAACAACAATATGATGTCTCAGCAGAATGGAGAGGTTAAAAACACTAACTTCACACCTGTCAGGAAGGCTAAAATTAACAACACAAGAAACAACAGATGTTGGCAAGGATACAGAGAAAGGGGAGCCCTCTTGCACTGTTGGTGGGAATGTAAACTGGTGCAGCCACTCTAGAGAATAGTATGGAGGTTCCTCAAGAAACTGAAAATAGAACTACCCTATCATCCAGAAACTGCACTATTAGGTATTTACCCAAAGGATACAAAAATACAGATTTGAAGAGGTACATGCACCCCAATGTTTACAGTAGCATTATCAATAATAGTCAAACTATGGAGAAAGCCCAAATGTCCACTGACCCATTGACTGATGAGTGGATAAAGAATATGTATGTATATATGCGTATATATTGGAATATAACTCAGCCAGCAAAAAGAATGAAATCTTGCCATTTGCAATGATGTGGTTGGAGACAGAATGTATTACATGAAGTGAAATAAGTCAGAGAAAGACAAATACCATATAATTTCACTCATATGTGGAATTTAAGAGACAAAACAGATTAACATATGGGAAAGGGGGGAAAGAAGAGAGGGAAACAAACAACAAGAGACTCTTAATGACAGAGAACAAACACTATGGGTTGACAGAGAGAGGTGGGGGGAGATGGGCTAGATGGGTGATGGGTGCTAAAGAGGGCACATGTGATGAGCACTGGGTGTTGTATGTAAGGGATGAATCACTGAATTCTACTTCTGAAACCAGGAGTTGCACTGTATGTTAACTAACTAAAATTTAAATTAAAAAAAAAAAAAAACACTAACTTTATATTCATTCAGACTTGAGTTCAAATCCCAACTCTGCCACTTACTATGAACCCTAGATGAATAATTCAGTTTCTTTTGACATCAGCTTTCTTATCTTGTATATTAAAAAGAAACCATTTTAACACAATGTCTGGTATAGAGTAAGTATCTTTATCAGGGATAGCTCTTATTACTAAAAACAAAAACAAAAACCCTGCCAAAAAAGACAGTACTGGAATAAAATCCAGAACCTAATAAAATTTCAGCTAAACATTCCAATCAAGTGGGTTGCTTACTATTTATTTGTTTTTAATTTTTTTAATGTTTTTTTGTTTTTTGAGAGAGACAGAGACAGAGTGCGAACGGAGGAAGGCTAGAGAGAGAGGGAAATACAGAATCCGAAACAGGCTCCACGCTCCAAGCTGTCAGCACAGAGCCCGACATGGGGCTCGAACCCATGAGCTGTAAGATCATGACCTGAGCCAAAGTAAGATGCTTAACCAACTGAGCCATCCAGGTACCCCGTGGATTGTTTACTATTATAACAGTTGTAGAAATTCACAGATAGCTTTTTCATTGCAAAGATTCTAAATCTCAAAAGTAAATTTTATTTTTCATTCATTTGTTCATTTAAAAGACAGGCCCTGGAAATACAACAGTAAGACCAACACGTTTCCTGCCCTCATCTAGCTTACAGCCTACCAAATCAAGTAAATCACAACCATAGTAAATGTTGAAATAAAGACATACAGAGTGTTATATGAGTTCAGGGCATGGGACCTAACCTGTCTAGTTATATCCTGGATAGGGTCTTATTACTTACTGTTGACTAGAAAAGGCAAGAATGAAGTTGCATTATGATTTTTCTCCAAAAAGTCTTTTCCCATTCTAGGGCAACTTTCCCCAGGTGCCAAGGGAGGCAGGTAAATTGCGTATTCTTACCACAATTCATCCCCCTCCCCAGTCTTATTTCAAACTGGGCTACAAACCATTCCCTGATCTTTTCCACCTCTGTGGTTTTCCTCATGCCATCCCATTCCCTTTTCCAGCCTGTGGTGCCTTTCTCTACACTTTCATCCTCAAGCATCTCAATCCTTTCCATCCTCCAGACTCATTTGCTCTGACACCTCCTCCTTGAAGCCTTCCCATTTCCCCAAGCAAGTTGTTATCTTTAATCCCTCTAGATTTCCCAGACTTGTGAGTTGGGAGCAACTGCTTATATCACTCCTTCAGTTGACTCCTGAGTATGGCCCTTGAGTAGATCCCTGTGTATTACATCTCCAAGTAGACCATAAGCTTCCTGAAGGCAGGACTGCAGTCTCATGCCCAAATACCTAGCACAGGACCTCAAACTTGGGGAAATTAAACAAATATTTGATATAATGATACTCCCTCTTGTTTCAAAAATCTTGTTAGATTTTTTTAAATGACCAACCCTTAGGAACTGGGTACTAAATCAACAGAAATAGTTGTAAGTGAGTCTCCTAATTTGGAAAGAAATAAACTGGCATTAAGAGTCACTCCACTCCTTCTAATAAAAACATATATCATTCAAGTCAGCCAGTCAACAAATATTTATTGAGCCTCTATTATTTGCCAGGAATTGTGGCAGGGCCTAGAGATACAGTACCTCATAGAGTTTAGAGTCTTGTGTGTAAGAAGACATTTAAAAAATGATTAAAACTACTGGAGCCCAAATTCTTAAATGGACAAAAGACTAAAACATATTTTATAAAAGAAAATAGACAAATGGCCAATAAGCTCAACATCATTATTCATCAAGAAAATGTAAATTAAAACTGTGACAAGATATCACTGTACATCCATTACAATGGCTAAGATGAAAATAACTGACAATATTTAGTGTTTATGATGACATGGAAAACTGGAACTCTCATATACTGGTGGTGGGAATATAAAATGGGGCAACACTTTGGGAAAGTTTGGCCATTTCTTGAAAAGTTAAACATACTTTATGACACAGTAATTCCACTCTTAGGTTATATACCCCAAGAAATGAAAACATATGTCTACCAAAGGCTGTACTTGAATATTTATAGCAGTTTTATTCATAATAGCTTAAAACTGGAAACAATCCAAATTTCCACCAGCAGGTAAATGGATAAATAAATTGTGATATATCCATACAATGGAATACAACTTAGCAATAAAATGGAATGGACTACTAAAATGAAACATGGATAAGTCTCAAAAACATTGTGCTGAGAAAAAGAAGTGAGGCACAAAAGAATACATATTGTATGATTCCACTTATGTAAATGCAAGCAAACAAACAATACAGGAAACATGTCAGTGATGCCTGTGGCCAGGCATAAAGGGGAGGGTAGATTGCAAAAGGGCATGAGGGAACTTTCGAGGATGATGGAAATGTTCTGTATCTTGATTGTGGTGGTGGTTATGCAGTGTAACATTTGCTGAACCTCATTGAATTGTACATTTTAAACAGGTGCAGTATATGTAAATTATATCATAATAAAGTTGATTTTTTTAAACTGCTATGAGTATTGTCAAGGAGAAATATAGGATGCATTAATTGATAAACTAGATCTTAAGATGGGTAAAAATGTCTGACTAATTGTATAATTAATTTGGTTTTAATCTGGCACTGTTTTTTTAAAAAAATCATTCTCAGTATGTGCTTCTTCTATAACTAATTTATCACTTCTTTGAGGGTATAACAGGAAAGGAAATTTGTGTTATTAAATACTTTCTATAAGCCTGGCATCCTACTAAGAGATTTGTGTAGGATATCTCACTTAATACTAACATTAATCCTAAAAGACAGATATTATTATCACCACTTTATAGTTAATGAAATTAGTTACTCAGAAATTAAGTTACTTGCTCAAGGTCACACAATTTGCAAATGGTGAAGCTTGAGTTTGAACCCAAATATGTCTGCTTTCAAAGCCCAAACTCTTTCTCTGAAGTGCCCTGTGACCATTGCCAACATTTCTCTGTGACTGTGTTTATCTTACTTTTCTCCTAGAGCACCCCTCTGCCTCTTCTCTTCCTTTTTATAGCATTGTAGTGCAATGAGGTAGTGTTTCTTTTCCAGGAATAGGGCAGATCTGTTGTAGACAGTTGAAATTATGTTAATAAAGTCTTGACTTTTTATCCAACATTATTTTTAATTTTTTTTAACGTTTATTTATTTTTGAGACAGAGAGAGACGTAGCATGAATGGGGGAGGGTCAGAGAGAGGGAGACACAGAATCTGAAACAGGCTCCAGGCTCTGAGCTGTCAGCACAGAACCCGACGCGGGGCTCGAACTCACGGACCACGAGATCATGACCTGAACCGAAGTTGGCGGCTCAACTGACTGAGCCACCCAGGCGCCCCCCAACATTATTTTTAAGAGGAGCTGAAAGTATTTCATCTAATTCAGTTTAGCACAGTTTGTGGCCCTACTAATTAGGTACCTAAGTCACTAGGAACAGTGGTTCTTAAGTGAGAGCTTGTCTTCACTAACTTTTCAGAGAAATGAGAAAGATAAGCACAGTGTAGCAAGCTGGTGCTGATGGTAGATGGTAGTTGGTTTTTAAAAATGCCCTTTACAGGGGTGCCTGGGTGGCTCAGTTGGTTAAGCGACCGACTCTTGATTTCAGCTCAGGTCATGATCTCACAGTTCGTGAGTTCAAGCCCCACATTGGGCTCCGTGCTGAGAGCACAGAGCCTGCTTGGGATTCTCTCTCTCTCCTTCTCTGCCCCTCTGCTCATGCTCTCTCTCTCTCTCTCTCTCTCTCTCTCTCTCTCTCTCGCAAAATAAAGAAATTAACTCTAAAAAAATAAAATTAAATTAAAATGCCCTTTACAAAAATACAAAAGATGGCAAACTTAGGTTTACTCTCACATTAAAAAAAAAAGTTTTGTTTTTTAACTTTCATATCATCAAAATTGTCAAATCTGAAAACCTTGCTCATAGAGCAAGGGCTTTGGAGTCCAAGAGATCAGACTCTGAATTACCAGCTATTTGACCTTAAACAAGATGACTACTTTCTGAGCCTTGATTTTTTCATCTGTAAAATGGAGATCAAAGTATTTATCTCACAAAGGTATTGTAAGCTAACAGTATTTACTAAAGTAAAAAATTGGAAACAGTCCAATTTGATAGACACAAATGTCTATTAACTGGTGATTGGATAAACCAACTGTGGTATAGCTATGCAATGGAATACTATTAGCAATATAAAGGAATGAACCACTGATACATGCTACAAACTGGATGAACCTCAGAAATATTATGCCAAGTAAAAGAAGCTTGGCACACAAGTCCAAACATTGTATCATTCTGTGTATGTGTAATGTCCAGAAAAGGTAAATCTATAGACAGAAAGTAGATTCGTGGTTGCCTAGGGCTGGGGGCAAGGACAAACAGTGAAGCAAATGGACATGAAAGATCACTTTTGGGTAATAGAAATATTCTATTTTTTTTTAAGTTTATTTATTTTGAGAGAGAGAGAGAGAGAGCAGAGGAGGGGCAGAGAGAGAATCCCAAGCAGGCTCCATGCTGTCAGCACAGAGCCTGATGCAGGGCTTGAACTCACAAACCGTGAGATCATGACTTGAGCCGAAACCAAGAGCTGGACGCTTAACCGAATGAGCCACCCAGGCACCCCAGAAATATTCTATTTTTTGAAAATGTCTATTTATTTTTGAGAGGGGGGGGCAGAGAGAGAAGGTGACAGAAGATCCAAAGTGGCTCTGTACTGGCAGCAGAGAGCCAGGTTCAGGGCTCAAGCTCACAAACCATGAGATCATGATCTGAGCCAAAGTCAGATGCTTAACCAATTGAGTCACCCAGTGCCCCACTAACAGAAATATTCTAAAACAGAATCACGGTGATAGTTACAGAAGTCTGTACATTTACTATAATTCATTAAAAAATACACTTAAAATGGGTGGATTTTATGGTATGTAAATTATACCTCAATAAAGCTGTTTAAAAAATAATTTAAAAAGAAAAGAGAAAAAAAATAGCTACAATGTGTGAAACACATAGGAGTTTTATTCCCATCATACACCTAGCAACAGTTCCAGTGACCTAGAGAAAAGTTCCATGTCCCAAATACCCAAAGATGAATCCTTCTATGACCACACACCAGCCAGATTAGCTTAGGTTTTCTTTCCCTGAAAACTGAAGAGTATATAATGTAGGCCTTGGATGGTAACTCTGTGACAACAGATTTAAATCTAGACTTCATTCAAACCCAGCCTTCACAGGAGCTGAAAGAAACGTTGAAGTCTTGCTGATATTCGTTTCGTGGTTTCCATCCAGGTCCCAGTGGAACAAATGCCATAATTAGCCCTCAGAAGAAAGGCCAGAGATTGACTGCGAGGTCCCTCCAGTCATGCCTTGAGGCCCTTGCTAGACTGGGACACTCACACTGTCGCTCTCTGCTTTGTAGCTGTTTGTGCAAGAACAAAAGGACTTCAGTCTCCCTTGCTATTAATCCAACTTCACAAGCATGAAATTTACAGACACACACAAGAATTCATCATTGAAACCTTTTCCCCTTGTCATGTTCAGCTGCTGAAAAGTGGGCACACTCTTGGATATGAATGTTAATAAAAAGGAAAAAAAAAAAAGAATAGACAAGCTTTCTGAATCAGCTCCAAGTGCCCTCCACTTCCAACCCAGCTACAGGTCAACATCTCGGAAGTTAGACTTTTTTTTGGGGGGGTGGGGGGGGTGGGGGGGATGTGTCTCTCCACAGCATCTAGTTTGGGAACATTTTGTTAAATTTTATTATCACCCTGAAAGTCAACTACTTTCTCTTAATAAATAAAATACTTCCATAATGTAAAACCAATCATTCAATCTGTAAAGTGAATGAAAAAAATAGCACTGAAGAGTCATAAAGTGAATACTATTTGAGTAGAACCAAACCAATGGTATCAGCTGGTTTTGCTCCTTTAACCTGTCTCCTATCATCATACACCTATCATTTAGCTGCAGGGTGGATGTGTTCACACTGAACTATTAATCTGTTTCAAAATGCCATAACATTTCCATGAAGAACTTCCTAATTTTTTTTTTCAGAAATTAAATGTCTGTTTAAAGTTCATTCCCTCCTGCTGTAACTAATTGAAATGAGATTTGGTTTATCTTTATGACATGGAAATGGGATTGAGTTTCATAATAATAACAATAATGATAACTAGATAGATTTTAGGAGTAGTAGTTAATAATTGTAGTAATATGGGGGAGATTAGACTTGCCTAGTGCCACCTAAACAGACCCCCATTATTTGTAGAGAAGTGTGAATGGATGTCACATGACCTAACCACCAGTTCCTAATTTTGTGTTTGTGTTCAGCATAGATGGAATTTTAGAGCAGCACCATAATGAATTGGGGCCTCAAAACAATATTCCCTCAACAATCAAAGAAAGTATTAGCACACTGGCTGAGAAATGTGTTGAAATGCACTGCAGTTGTGATGAAAAGAACCTGGTCTGGGGAAAATACAAAAAGAAGGCTTTTTCTTAAGATCTTTTTCCATTAATATACCCAAGAGCAAGTCAAATACAACGGTGATTTGTATTTCATTTGTACAAATACAACAAATACAACTGTGATTTGTAATTTCTGAGTGAGGAAATGACAATAAAAAGTTTCAACCATCATTCTATTTGACCCTCACATCAGCCCTTTGAGAGTGAATGGTATTATTATCTCCATTTTACAGATAAGGTCATTGAGATTCAGAAACATAAAAGACTTGTCCAAGATCACAGAGCTAGTAAGTGGTAGACTTAACACTGAAAGTCAGATCTACCTGTCTCCAATTTCAAATTATTTTCCTTCATCACCCTATCAAGGAAATCAGGGATTATACACATTAGGTTCAGAAGTCAATAAATAACTTAGGTTTCCCTTAAATACTAACCCAAGTCAGCATCCTGCTACCAACAAGAGGCTTATCTTATCAAGAAGATACACCAAGGATACCAACTTTCAACTGGTTTAAGGTTATGTACTGGTCTAATTCATTATTATTATTATTATTATTATTATTATTTAAATTTTTTTCATGTTTATTTATTTATTTTGAGAGAGAAAGAAACAGAGCACAAGCAGGGGGAGAGGCGGAGAGAAAGAGAGACAGAGAGAGAGAGAGAGAGGAGAGAATCCCAAGCAGGATTCGCACCATCAGCATAGAGTCCAGCGTGGGGCTAGAACACATGAACTGTCAGATCACAACCTGAGTCAAAATCAAGAGCCAGGTGCTTAACAGACTGAGCCACCCAGGTACCCCTATTATTATTATTTTAATTTGAGAGAGAAAGAGAGAGAGCTTGAGTGGGGAGAGGGGCATATGGGGGCAGAGAATCTCAAGCAGGCTCCATGCTCAGCATGAAGCCTGATGCAGGGCTTGATCCCATGACCCTAGGATCATGACCTGAGCCAAATTCAAGAGTTGGATGTTCATCTGACTGAGCCACCTAGGTGCCCCTGGTCTAATTTATTATTATTATTGTCAACATTTATATGATTAACGGCCATTATTTATTGAGCATCTACTCCATGCAAGATGTTGTGTATCATTCTTCATCTTCATTTTGCAGATAATTTGCATGGCTCCCAGGATCCATGGTAGCTTGACCTCTACATACCTCCCCGGACAACTTCTATTTTATTGTCTTTATTCCTGCCATAGTGAACTTCTGTCAGGCCACCAAAGACCCAGACAGTCATTCACATAGATTGTTTTCCTTTGCATAACACACCCTTTCCCATCCTAGCCCACCCCACCTTACCAGTTATTCTTTAGGCCTCAGATTATGTGACATTTCTCAGAAGTCTTCCCTGACTTGAAGACTGGGTGAGACATCAAATCCTGAGGATATGCTATCACAGCACTTGAAGCTTTCCCTCTCAGAACATCCACTGTACTTTCTGAGAAGCACATGTTTAACATTCCTGCTAGACATGCCATGAGAACAATGACTGCATCAATTATTTATCAATATTTTCCAAAGTGGAGATGGGAATAACACCATTAATACAATAAATATGTGGTTTGAATGAGCGAATGAAAGGAGAAACTGAAACTCAGAGAAATAATGCAATTTAAGTGGCTCAAGGATAAGGATTCTTTCATTCATAAGTAACTGAGCGAAGTTGAGGATTAAAAAATATATATTTTAATAATATAATTTAATAATATATGTTTTTTTCCATAAAACATATCACATTCTAATATATTATTAATTTTAATTCCTACCTCTAACATACATATAATCTTAGTTATAATTTCTTCTTCATTATTATTGTTTACTGTCTCTTCCTCACCGAATGTGAGCTTCATGAGGACAGGGATTTTTGTTATTGATCTCTCATTGTGAATAGTACTTGCCATATAGTAGATGCTTAATAAATATTTATTGAACTGAATCAAAGGAATTCTTAGTATGTAAAATTTTCTTAACAGTTATTAAACAAAATATATTTGTTTTAGGTACCAAAGATGACAAATTCATTAGTTATGTGAGATGAGATATGTGATCTGAATTTTTCCCAGGTTTCCCCACTGACCAGCTGTTAGAACCTCATCCCACCCTCAACCTTGCTTCCCAATCTGTAATATAAGGTCAGGGTCCTGGTCCCTCCATCAATAGGAAGGAGTCAAGGATTTACCCTAGTCCTAAAAGTGATCAATCCTTTGATAATTTTCTAGTGAAGAGAAGAAACAGAAGAAGCTTATTCACCTCAGAAACTCTGCAAAAAGGCCAGGAAACCTGGGAATTCAACTGGCTCTATTTGCAAAAATGTGCAGAGGTGATATTTATTAAGTACTTGACACTCCAGAGAGAACACTGCTATACAAATATGTCATGCTGCTTTGAACACAAACAAGGCAGGAATCAGATTCTATCTCCTTGCTGTATCCCAAGCCAAGGTGACTGCCGTGCCTTCATCTCAATGTATTTGTATCTCATCACCAATACTCATCACCAAGGGAGCTGCTTCAGAGCTGAGCTGTAAAGATTGTGTAGAGAGCAGTGCTCAGAAGCATTGTACACCATGCCCGACTTATGCCAATGAGTTTCAACACTCATGCATTCCAGATGAGCATCAAACTCTGTGATGAATTGTAAAAATAGGAATTCAGATTGCAATGAATGCAAAAATAAATAGGTAAAGCAATGCTAAAATTACTGAATGAGATGCTGATGTGGGAAACTGTCCTCTCTATTCACAATGCAAAGGCCACAATTCATCCTCATCATCTCTTGCTTGATTTACTATAGCAGCCCTCTCACCGTTCTCCATACCACTAGTCTATCCTCTGTACTGCAGTTGTATGAATCTAAAATGCCTACCTAAACTCCCAGCACTCTTCAACATCTTCCCAACTCTCTAGGAAAACTCCATAGCATGACCTACAAGTCCCTCTGTGACCTGATTCCTGCCCATCTCTCCCATACTCATCACCTCCCACTGCTGCATATATACTCTATGCTCTAGTTACACTGAATTACATATAGTTACCCTAGTGTACCCAGTTTTTTCATGTTTCAATGCCTTTGCATATGCTGTTCCCTATGCCTAAAGTGCTTTTCATTTACTTTTGCCTATTTAACTCATTCATCATTTGAGATGTATCTCTCTGGATAGTTTTCCTTGATATAATTCCATCTTGTCTGAATTAGATTCGTTAGACAAATATTTCTTTAATTCAGCAAATATTTATTGCATGCCTGCTGGTGGTAGTCTTTAAGAAATAATAACGGCTATAGACTTATTTTTATTTTTATTTTTATTTTTGCCATTCCTCCCATCAAGAGGAAGAGTTTATGTCCCTGGAATATGTGCAGGTTTGTGGCACAGAAATGATGCTATGTGACCTGTAAGGCTGAGTCAAAAAAACATTCAGCTTTCACCTGTAACTCTTGAAATACTCACTTTCAGATGATCCCTTCTGGGATCCTTCCTCTCAGAACCTGCCCCCATGCTGTGAGAAGCCTAAGTCACATGGACAGGCCCCATAGTAGTGTCTCTGGTCTTTAGTCCCAGCTGAGCTTATCATTTGAGTCCTCTCTGACCAGGGGCTAGAGTTGAGTGAACATACCTATAAATGGTTCCAGCCCCCACTCGTTCAAGTATTCCCAGCTGAGATAACCCCCCTACCTCACCTGACTTCAAGAAGCAGAGACAAAACACTTCTGCTGTGGTAGGCATAATACTCAGATGGTCCCCAAGATTCCCACACACTCCCCATTGTATACCCATTCTGTATAATCCCCTTCTGGTGGGAGAAGAGGATCTGTGAATATGATATGGTATCATTCCCATAATCACGTTATATGATAAATTGAAGGGATTTGCAAATATAATTTAGGTCCCAAATCAGACGATGCTGAGTTAATGAAAAGGGAGATTATCTAGGGTAGGCCTTACTTAATCAGGTAAAAGCCCTTTAAAGAGGGATTGGGCCCTTCCTGAGGAGACAGATTGCTTTGCCAACCTTGAAGAAGGAAACGACCATGTCATGAGAGAGTGATTTGGCAAAAGACTGTCCGTGGTTTTCTGGAGCTACAAGTAGCTCCCATACTGACAGCCAACAAGAAAGCATGGACCTAAGTCCTACAACCTCAAGGAACTGAATTTTGCCAACAACCATGTGATCTTGAGAAAGGCCCTCATCTTCAAAAAGAAATGCTGCCTGGCCAATGCCTTGATTACAAACTTATAAGCCTCTGAGCAGAGGACCCACCTAAGCCATGCCCAGACATCTGACCGAGTGAAATAACAGATGCCTATTATTTTAACTTGCTAAATTTCTGGTCATTTGTTACATAGTATTAGAAAATAAATATACCTACTGTATACCCTCTCTGAATTCCTGACCACAAAGTCTGCACATATAATGACAGGAAGGTTATTTTGTACCACTAAGTTTGGGATTGTTTCTTTATGCAGCAACAGATAACAAAAATAAGAGGCTACTAAAAAGATGAGAATCCTGTCTTCATCGCATTCTTCCCTCTTGTGAGGGGGGAAGAGAGACAACAAAATATGTTAAGTAAAATAGGGAGTGTATTTGATGGGGACAAGTGCTAGGAGATGAATAAGACAGGATATGGGGATGCTGATTTCTGGGAGTGGTTTCAGTTTTTAGACTGAAATGTTCAATCTAGATGTTCAAAATATTTCACAACAAGGAACACTGACCAGGGAAAATGCATGTCAACCACAGTGCTGGAGCAGGATCCTAAAGGTCACTGGCTATGCTGGGCATTAGTTGTTTAGTTTTGGAATCATGTATTTATTTGCATGTTGTTCAACCCAATAGGAATAAAGTCCCAGCCTACGGTATCCCACCTCAATCATTAATTCATTTAACTTGTGCATAACAAATATTCATTGAATGCCTGTTGCATTAAGTCATAAGAGAGATATGGAGCTTCTTGAGCATTACCCACTGAGCCCCAGGGCCCTATTGTCCAGCTGAGGAAGTGGAATGCATACATGAAGAGTATGCAGCAGTGCTAAGTTTCATGAGAATTGTTACACTGACCTGTCTTACCTACTAGACTATGGCTATAGGATTAGAGAAGAGAGAGAAGCTCAGATGATCAGGAAATCTTCTGGAGGTGGTGGGAATGGAGCTGAATATTGAAGGATGGCTATTTCCACAGGGGACCTTATTCATCTTTGATTGCCCCCTAGTGCCCCAAACAGGGCACACATGTAAATGTGTGGAATATGTGCAAGCCACTAGACAGAACAGCAGACAGCTAATTGATGATGGCTCTGTTCCCAGACTCAGCTTGAGAATCCTTCTCAACCCATTTATAGCCATTGCTAAGTGATCAGAGATGACACATGAAATAAACCTTATAAGCCATCTCTGGTAGCTTAACATCTTGGACATGGTAGGTGTTAGTATTAGTTCATTAATCAATAGCCCACCTAGGAAAAAAGAGAAAACCATTTTCAAAAGCAAAAACTACTCCTGTGAGAAAAGGAACGGTCTAGGAAGGAAGTTTTGTACTGTGTTTATCCCTTCACCCATAAAGTTCTTTTACTCAAAGAAAGTCTTGGTTTGGGGTCTCACGTCAGACTGAGGTAGGTTCAAATCCTGAATTTTTAATTTATAATTTATATTATCTGAAGTTAATTCATCTCTCTGAATCTCAATGTTCTCATCTATAAAATGGGAATAATAGTGCCTATCTTGTATAGTTGCCTAAGAATTTTTTTTAATGTTTATTTTTTTTTATTTTGTGAGAGAGAGCACGAGCAGGGGAGAGGCAGAGAGAGAGGGAGAGAGGGAATCCCAAGCAGATTTCACGCTGTCAGCTCAGAGTCCTATGCGGGGCTCAAATCCATGAACCATGAGATCATGACCTGAGCTGAAATCAAGAGTCAAACACTTAACTGACTGAGCCCCCCAGGCACCCCAAGAATTTTTAAATCAAATAATGTATAAAATGTATGAATCTTATTTCATAAATTTAGATACACAAGAAATGACTTATTATTTTATTAAATTAAATTCAACTTTAAACTCCTAGTCCCAAAAGGATGGAAAGAAATTCCATTTTTGCCATTATTAGGACTCCACATTCCCATCTCTACAAGGTCACAGAAAGGTCCCGCCAGGACACCTGCACAACCTCAGTGATTTACCTTCACAAAATCAAGAAGAGAACCTTTCTTCTGCCCCTGCTTAGCCCTGTCACACACTCTGAGGACAGGAAATGTCCAACAGATACCTGTTTGGAAAGGGGGGGGGCAGGAACCAAAGCAAACTAACATGCCAATAAATGATCTTGCTATATCTGTTAGCCTCTACCATACTCCCTGACACCTGGTGCATGTCAATTAATTTTTCATTTACTCAACAATACTTACAAGTCTCTATTACTTGCCAGACACCATTTTTTAACTGAGGGTTTCTCAACTTCAGCACTATTGATCTTTTGGACTACAGTTTTTATTTTTCGGTGGGAGGAGGGTGTGGGTGAGAAGAGTGCTGTCCTGTGCATTGTAGGATGTTTAACAGCATCCTTGGCCTCTACCCACTAGATGCCAGTAGTAGCTCCCATTCCAGTCATGACAACCAAAAATGTCTCCAAACATTGCCAAATGTCCCTTGGAGTGTGTGTGTGTGGGGGGGGGGGGGGGAGGGGGAGGGGAGAGGGGGATGGAGATGCCCCTGGCTTGGAACCCTTGGATAGGATAAACAAGAGAAAATTCCTGCCTCCATGGGGTTTATAGTCTAGGATAGACAATAAACAAATTTACTTATAACCTAAATTCAGGTGTGGAGGGGTGAGGAGACTGACAGTTCCTTTCCCCCTTGCTTCTCTGAATAAATAAGAGCCAAGAACCATTTTGAAGACAGGAGCATAGGCATCAGACCCTGATGAAAAGATATTTCATTGATAAGCAAAACTCACAGAAATGAAAATTGAATGATCTGGAATAACACCAGAAAGAAATAGGGTTATGATTTAAATAACCATATTGAAGGATCAGCATTCATCCCTTTTGTACATATTCCTACGCATGGAAAAATAACCTCATCAACAGAAGCACAGGACATCCACACACTAAAGGGAAAAATTTCTCCTGCCTTCTCACCAGCTCTGGGCTATTCTTTTGAACACTTTTGGAAGAATTTAGAGAGTGCCCCCATTCAATGAGGCCTTAAATTATGAAATAAGAGCACATAAAGAATTATTTAGAATACCACTGAAATCATTTTTATCATAATGTAAAACTTGGTTGCAAAGAACTAGGTTAAAAAATCTCCTTATGTACATGGCTTTTGTACAATTTATCAAACCAGAGCAAATTTATAAATTAAATATAAACAAAACCAAAAAACTAATGAAATGCAAGTTATATAGTGGTTGTAGTCTTGCCATTCTAAACATGACCGAGTTTGCTGTGGCACACCAGTACGCCCATGATTCAGTTCTCCCACCTCTTTTTTCTCTTAGAATTACCGTTAAACTTCTTGCTTACTCCTTTGTCCTTGGAGCAAGCAGTAATATTTTAATGTGACCTTCCTATGGTGTCAACACATCATATTCTTATTAGGTCTACTGCTTCTATTCTTTCCTCATTAGCCCACTAAAATTACCCAATCTAAACACAAATGCAAACTTAAAAAAAGGCACCACAGGCAATAGCAAGTTAAAAGGTGATCATTCAGGGTGCCCAGATTATGTTTATATTGACTTTGTCTTTACTCTTGTTTTCTTAGATTGTTATAAAAATTAAAACCTAAATTTAGAGGCTCTTGTAGAGAACTCTAGAACCCCTGACAAAACATCCATGGAAGCCTAGATTCTAATTTGAGAGGCAGTGGTATTATGGCTAAAGTCACCAGCCAGAATCAAAATGTCTAGGAATCAAAATTCTGGCCCCATTACCTACTAGAGATATTTTGATTACTGGCTTTTAAAGGACTATGTGCCATCCAAGACTGGGCCCCACAGAAGTTTACATCTAGACAAAACAGGCCCAAAGCAAAATTGCAAGGTCATTTGTTTCTTTTTCCCTTTTCCAGCCTTTCCGATGCCACTCTCCTCCCATAGGCTCTTTAACGCCACCACCGCTAGAGATACCAGTCTAGCTCCTGGTTAGCCAGCAGCTCACCATTCTCCTCTCCTTAAACCACCCCTAAATATCTTCCAAAGGCTAGGTGAATGGTAATCTGTGGACGTTATTAAATATCTTTTAATATCTTCAGCATTTTAAAATATCTTTCAATAAATAAAAATAATTTATCGAGCAACTACTACCTGCTAGGCAGTTTGAATACTTAATTGTATTTAATCCTCTCAATAACCCAGCAAACAAGATACTACTGCATCTCTAATGCCAACCTCAGTGTCTGGGAAACAGTAAGTTTATTGAATGAACAAATGTTGCCTAACCGAGGTTACAGAGCTAGTAACTAGAAGAGAAGGACTTGAACCCCAAGACTGACTTCACGGCTTTCAGTGCTCTTTCCCCTACACCAGAGGTCAGCAAATGTTTTCTGTAAAAGGCCAGATAGTAAATATTTAGTCTCTAAGGGCCACACCATCTCTACTGCAACTGCTCAACTCTGTCATTATAGCACAAAAAAGCAACCATAGGCAGTACATAAACTAATGAATGTGACTGTGTTCCAATTAAACTTTATGTATAGATACTATAATTTCAGTTTTATATAACTTTCACGTATCATGAAATATCCTTCTTTTGATTTTTCCCATTTAAACATGTAAAAGCTATTCTTTTATCGGCTGTACAAAAATGGACAGTGGACTGGATTTGGCCCATAGATCACAGTTTGCCAAACTCTGCTTATACCAGGATGCCTCCTGAGCTCCTAATTCTCTTAAGTCCCTCCTACCCAACCAAACCAAGTGGAATAAATGGAATTCCAGATGGTAAAATTTCAGAACTTGACCAGTTAAATGGGATCCAATTTTTCTACTGCCTCTGAAGTCCTGCCATGTGGGCAACAGCCTATCTCCCAAGAAGCACGAAGAAACTGAGGCTTCCCCTCCGTGTCCAGTACACCATGCCTTTCCTCTAACCATAGCTCTGCACACTGACTTTCAAAAAAGTTCCAGATTATTTCAGGATTAAGTCAGGTGCTAAATAATAAAGTTGGCCCATTCCAAGAGGGCAATTATCTAATATGTTAATGAAAGAGCAGTCACATATCATAGCAAAATCTCATCTGGTATATTCATTACAGGCAGAATTAAGATAAGTGGAACTTGCTTTATCTCTTTATTAAGTTAGAAAAATGACTACATATATTTTCCAGATAAGAGACTGTTTAGAAGACGAACCTCTATGGTATTTTACAAATGTAGTTTCCATTTTCTTTTTACCAAGGAAATTCAGAATAACTTGTCTCACTGTAAAGTCACAGTAACTCTAGTTGTTTTTTCTCTCTCCAAATGAGACATTGCCTGACATCTAACATGTGGCAAGATCTGAGGAAAGTTTCCACAAATTGGTAAAATTCTTTCTACATGAATATGTAATGTAATCTTCTTGTTAAACAAGAATAGATAATTTCTCCCAAAATGAATGTAATAAAGGGGCATAGAAAGAATAAATAATTCTAATACTGTTCTTTAATTCTGCTTGTAATTTTCCAAATTCCAGACTGGTGGCAACATAGTGGGCCTATTCTATTACATGCTATTTCAAAACGTTCATGCTCCTTGGAGAAATCCACAGGGGCAGTAGTTACTAAAAAGCCCAAAAATGTGGTAAACTTGCATCATTTTATAGCAAAAGAAAGAGTCATTATTTTGTCTTATTTGTCTTATACTATTTATGATTGCATTCAACAAACATTTGTTGAGCATCAAATATGGGGCCAGGCATTGTGCTAAATGCAATAGCAGATCCTATAAAAACATAATCTTTGTCCTTAAGGAATTAACAGTTTAATTAGGGAGATAGTAATAATGATGATAATGTTGATAATGTGAACCACAAAATCACTGATGATGTATGGGGCACTGTGCTAAATGATCTGATTACATAATCTCACTTAATGTAACCCCCCACCCAAATAACTTATGAGGTGGATGTTACTATTATTCCTACTTTACAGATCAAACAACTGAGGCTTGCTAACTAGCCCAAGGTGACATAGCTAGTAGGTAGGTAGATCTGACATAGGAACCCAGGAAGACTCGTTCTGGAGCCTGCTAACCTGGAAGTTGTACATAAATAACCTTAGCCCAATGTCGAAAGTGGTACATCTTCTAAAAGAGGGACAGATAAAATGACATAAAAGTTGAAGGGAGAGGTAACATTTGACTAGGACAATCAGGGGACATGCCACGGAGGTAGGATGGAGGAAGTTTTGAAATGGGGAGAAGAAAGGAAGGAAATTCTAGGCAGAGAACAGCATGAGAGAAATGGCACAAAGATGGGAAATATAGGGCAATGTTTAGGAAAAAGCAGACAAGTCTAGTTTGGTGCCAAGGACACAATTAATGGGCAAAGCAGGAGACAGCGGCAAAAAGACAAATGAGGATCCACTCACCGAAGGCCATTAGAAGTAGACATTTATATGATGCTTTAGAGTATACAAGACTCTATAAGGCAGTTATTATCTTCATTTTACAAAGAGAAAATTGATATTCAGAATGGCAACATTTCTGGCCAAGGGTCATGCAGCCAGCAAGTTTTAGATCTCATTAATTTATTCAAAACATATTCATAGTCCAGGTACTGTGCCAGGTACTAAAGACAACCATAGACCAGCTATAAGTCATTGCCTTCACGGCATTACCAGTCTAGGTAGGAAAGACAACCATTATAAAGCTAGTCCTTATAATCAACTATGGTGTGTGCCACAATGGAAAAGGTGCAAGGTGCTAATAGCCCAGGAACCTGCCTGGAAGTGGAAAAGGCCTCAAGAATGAAGTGTCATTTAAGCCTAGACCAGAAGATGCATAGGAGTTAGCTTGATACAGGGGGTGTGGTGGGGATGACATATGGTAGAGAGGAATATTTCCAGCAGAGCATTCCAAATATGTATGAAGGCTCAGAGAAAAGAAAAATGTGGCATCTCCCAGACAGTGAGAAGTTTAAAGGAGAAAGTCAAGAAAGGAGAAGCTGGAGAGGGTGGCAGACATCAGAATCTGAGGACAGAAGGGCAGCCACTGAAAGATTTTGAGCAAAAGGAGGGAGGGTACAAAAGGAGACATGGTTAAATTTTGGTGTCAGAGGATAATAAGAATGTCAAAGAGAGCTAAAATTACATTGGATAGGATGGGGGGCACTCTGAAAGTGTTTAGAACTCAAACTCAACACTACGTGATTTGAAGAGCACTTTCTATTCTCTCTTGGGAAGTAGCAGGGTGTCCATGAAGCTTTAGGGAAACTAAATGATATCAACCAATCTGTGCATTAGAAAGTTTAGCCTGGAGCTCCGTGGAGTAGGCAACAATGACTCACTCATTCTTTTTTTCATTCAATAAGTACTATCAAGCACCTATTACATGCTAGGCATTATGCAGGAATTTTAGGCCTGGAAATAGGAAGCAGGTGTGACATTAACAGGGCTGCAAACACATTTTTAAAATCTGTTGTCTAATTTTCCTTTAAGGCTCCATTTGAAAGGTCCCATCCCAAAAGCTTTCCGTCTCTAGTCTTCCAATGCTACTTAAAACTTGAACTATCATAGCTACTTAGTCTGTTCCAATGACATCACAGAGCCCTGTTGTTATTATTTCAGAATTATTCACTAATTGCTGCATACATGTCTTATTTCAAATGTTCTTCAATATTTTCACCTGCTTTCATTGCTTTTAAGTTCTGGGGTGCCTAATGCCGTCTGGAGACCACACATGTTTAGCCAACAAGGCTAAGTGACTGGATGAATGAACAAATGGACAGGATTGCCTGAGGCCATTCTTTGAATGTTTGTTGCTATATTACATTTTATCATAAGTTCTATTTTCCTCTCATTCCCTGAAGACAGGAGTTACATACACATTTAAACTTAGAAAAATGTTCATCCCTGTATATACTATAATATCATCCTTCAGTCATTACAAATTCTTGTTTCTTGTAGGGTGCATGGTAGGCCCATGGCTTGGATTATAAACACCATGGTGGTCAGTGTTATAAAAGTGCAAGGTAATTCAAGAGAAATAGATTTGTATCACCATTCTTACAAAATACCTACTGTGTGTAAACTTGCTTTATATTTGCTGATGACCATCTATTTTCTACAGGCAAAAGGGAACATGCATTTAACATTTATATGTGCCCATAAAGGTGTGAGAAGTAAGCAGTATTTGCATCATTTCATTTTTAAGCTTCATAGTAAAAGAGTAGAATATATACAGGGATTTCTTCTAATGCTCAAATTTTTACTTCACTTTTGGATATAACTTGATTGAGCAGGGAATATCTTTTGCATCATGTGGACTGGTCATTACACAATTGTAATAGGGGATTAGCTCCTCATCTTTTAAAAAGCTGGTATCTCAGGAGGAAAGCAACATTCAGTAGCTTTGTTTGAGCATCTGGCTTAACTTGCTTGGCCTTACATTCTCTGTTAACTGTGCTTATGAGCTACACTGTTGTTTATTTTACAGGTCTAGAGACCTGTAATCTAGTTTGATCTAGTTTTATGTTGTTTGTGTTCATAATTTTCTGACTTTTAGGTTTGTTTCTGTTCTCTTGATCCCTCAAGTTATGATTTTTAGCTTGCAATAACAAAATATGCTTGTATTAGTTTCCAAGGTTGCCATAGTAAATTACCACAAATTTGGTGGCTTAAAACAACAGAAATTAATTTTCTCACAGTTCTAGAGACCAAGTCCAAAATCAAGGCTTTGGCAGGATTGGCACCTCTGGAGACCCTGGGGGAGAATCCATTTCACACCTCTCTCCTAGTTTCTGGTGACTGTTGGGAATCCTTAGCATTCCTTGACTTGTAAATGCATCACTCCAATCTCTATTTTTGCATGGCCTTCTTCTGTGTCTGTATGTCTTTTCCTCTTCTGTCTGCTATAGATATGTCATTGGATTTAGCACTTACCCAGTTCATCCAGGATGATCTCATCTCCAGATCATAATTCAATTACATCTGCAAAACATCTTTTTTCCAAGTAAGGTCACATTCACAGGTTTTGGGTGGGCATATCTTTCAGGGTGGGCAGGGGGTAGTCACCATTCCACTCACTAGAATACATTTTTTAATGTTTATTTATTTTTGAGAGAGAGAGAGAGGCAGAGAGAGAGAGAGGGAGGGAGACACAGAATCCAAAGCAGGCTGCAGGCTGCAAGCTGTCAGCACAGAGCCCAATGGGCAGCGTGAACTCACGAACCGCGAGATCATGACCTGAGCTGAAATAGGTCACTTAGCTGACTGAACCACCCAGATACCCCAGAGGTATTCTTTTTTAATGCAAACTTTAATTTTGAAAAATCCCACAAGAAAAATAAGGTAATTGGTATTATAAGTCTGAAATTCTCTAGCTCTTAATCCCTTTTTTCTCCACTGAAACAATTTTGTAATGAAATACTCATTATAAATGAATAAATAATGAATATGAATAATCAAAGAATTCTTAGGATCGTAAATAGTTATGTAACTGAGTTAATATCTGTAAAGCACTCAAAGTATCTCACACATAAAATGCATTATATGAGTTAGATAACTAATAAAATGAACAGTGTTATCGAAGAGCAGAAGACTGTATTATTGTCCCACTTCTCAGATGAAGTCATAAGAAGCTCAGTGAGGTTCAGTGATTAGCCCAAATAGCGAGAGGTCATATTGTCTGACTCCAAGCCTATGTTCTTCCACTACACCAGGGTGTCCTCAGTGAAGCTGGGAACAGGCTGAATGTCACCATGGCTTTTCTCATAATGACCCTGAACCAGGTTGATCCATCAGAGAAGGGAAGTTCTGGTACTAAAGAAAGTTCTGGGGCCAAGTCAGAGATCAGTTACCTGTAGAAATTGGTCTAAAATATGCTCTAAGGCAGGAGAGACGTGAAAGTCTGTGAGAAGAATATAAGTAAATTGGGGCTGGTGGAATAAGAAAGGGATTGGATGCAAAGCAGAGAAACTGGTGAGGCATTGGCAGTTGTTGGGGAAATGGAATTAGATGAAAATAGAGAATGTGGTGAGTCTTTGTGGGTGGAGGTGGGTGCTCCAAGCTACCCAGTAGCTGAGCCCTTAGAGGGCCGGGCCTCCCTGTAGGACATACATGATAATATATTCTTCATAAAGGCTCACAAAGGGACACTCCAACCATGTCTGAAGTCCAGAAGAGGTACTACTTCTAATGACCCCCACAGTACAGCACATAAGAATGAGATGACAGGAGAGAAGGAAATCAGATAGGTTATGTTTCAGAAAGAAATGCAAAAGGCAGGCCCCTGAAACATGTACCATCTAGGTGAAATAAGTTTATCAGTGCTTGTTTATAAAGATGTGCCCTCTTCTACTTTTCTAAATTTTCCAGATTTTCTAGGGACACCATATTCTCGTTTTATAGTAGAAAAACAAACAATAACTATTTCAAAGGCATTCCACTAAAAAATAAACTTTCTAGGCCACACACTCTGATGGGGATTCAAACTATATCAGCTGCAGAACTAACAGAGGTCAAAGAGAGAATGGGCAAAACACGTAGAAGCATCTGGATAAATAATAATAGTAATAAAGAGTGCATGGCATTTTAGTAAGGTGACTATATCTGTTATGTTAAGAACTTTCATTAGAAGGAGAATATTAAATGGAATGATGAAGGAGAGGAACAGCTAAATGAATACCTTGAATCAGTATTTATTGGAGAAGACAATGGGGAAATTCCTGTTCCAAGGACACATTTTATGGCAAAGCAGAGAATGGCCCTGACAGAGATTCTTCAGTCTCTGAGGAGAAGATATGGAGCAACTTGAGGGACTCTGTGCAGTAAATCACCAGGACCAGATGGTATTCATCCATGGGTTCTGAATGAGATAAAGTGGGAAATCATGAGTTCAGTGACAAGGATATATAATAGATACTTAAAAACAGCCAATATCCCTGAAGAATGTGAAGTCATTAATATGGTACCACATATGTGTGGTGTGGTGTGGTGTGTGTGTGTGTGTGTGTGTGTGTGTGTGTGCGCGCACGTGTACACTCATGCGCACTTCTTGTATGTTCTGGGGCCTTTGTGGGGAGGCAGGGATGAGGGAAATTTTCCATTTTTTAAGAACCAAAAAATATTTCTTGATAAAACAAAGGATAGAGGAATTTTAAGTGGTGAAAAGAGTGTCAAAAGATAAGAGACCAAATTAAAAGATGCTTAATAACATTTAAGAAGTTAAGCAGTTATTTTCCAGGTATTCTGGGAGATGCTAGGGATATGAAGATGTAGAAACATGCCTTTTGTCTAAAAAGAAGGCTTACAGCCTCATGACTTTAGTTATTTTCATGGTCCTGCTATTGGCTTTGGATGGCAATTGGCAATGTAGCATCTTCAAACACTACTAGAAGATACAAGAAATACCTGGTAACTTTTTTCTCCCTTACAAAACTGTACTGTTGGGTTGTTTGGCAAGATCTGGGGGCCGAAAATGCACAGATAGATTTTTATCTCCCTCTCATAGGATCCAATTTCTGGATCCTAAGAATTATCTAGTAATAATAATAGAGTAGCTAAAATGTATGGAGTGCTTACTATGTGCCAGGATCTTGCTCAGTTATTTATCTATTATTTAATTCTCTTAACAGTTTTAGGTAGACCTAAAATCTTAATCTTTGCAATCTAATTCCAAAGTTCAAGCTTTTAGTCATTACTCTGTACTGTCTCTCTATTATGTTTTATTTATAAAAGTGAGTCAAAACAACTCTTGCCCCGTTACATATGATTCTTTTCTCTTGCATTGAAAGAATGATGGTCTCAAATGCCCTAAGTGATTTCATGGCCCACCAATAGGTCACAGTCTATAGTTTGTTTAGGGAAATAGAAGTAAATTAGTAAAAAGCCACATAGTCCTTGACTTTGAAGAATTGTAAAGCTAATTTAAAGCCCTAGTATTAAAATCTCAATACATTAAAAGAGGCGAATCAGACCACTTTTAAATTGTCTTGTACCATTTCAAGATGCTTTCAACATGTTTCTTTCACTCACTCTCTCATGTTTTTCCCTAAGTACAATGTTGAATCAAATCTTCCAGCTGCTTTCATTGGGTACAGTCCCAACAGCTAAAAAGTTATTATTTATATTGATCTGAAATCTGACCAACAGAAACATATACCCACTGATCCTAGTTCTACCCTTTGGAGACACACAGAATATTCAAGTAATTCTTCTACCCAACATCCTTCAAATATTTGGAATGCATTCATGTTCCTCCTGGGTGTTTTCCTCTTTAAAATAAACATTTCTAGATCTTTCAAACATGTGTGAATAAAGACATAAAATCCAACCCAAACTGGTATAAGCAAAAAGATACTTCCATCACTCATATAGTAAAAAAGGCCAAGAATTGTTCTAGCTTGTGGCATGGCTTGCTTTGGGGCCAAAGTAACATCATTAGGATAGATTTTCTATCTCTCTCAGTATTGCCCTCCTCCACAGTGGTTCCAGTCCCCCTTATAATATAGCTGAGGAGCCCCAGACCTTGTATCTTCTCATGCATAAAGTCCCTCAGAAACTTCTTCCTAGAAGGTTCAGCAAAACTTCTCTTCCATCTCACTGGCTCTGATTGGGTCATGTGGCGGCCAAACCTATTACTATTGCCAATGGCGTTAAATGCTTTGATTAGCAAAGCTTAAGTCACATACCTACCTCTGAAGACATATGGACGAAGACAGTACAGGGGTGGTCTCCAACAGGGAGATTTCACGGGTGGAGTATTTGTTAAGTAGAGGTTGGGTAATAAAAAGACAGTAGTTGTCCATTAGACACTCTTGCTCATATTTCATAGTTCCAAACCACTTCATCAAAGTGGCCTACCAAAACCAAGATAAGACACATCACTTAGCCCTTGGAACTTGTCACATGTTGTGGGGAGAGGGACTGGGGCTGGGCCAGAATGCCACAGTATGTCTACCATACACCAAAAGGATGCCCCAATGGGTTAAGTAACTCCTACTTAACATAACTGTAATCTCCTCTGTGTAACTTTTCCTGTATTCTGCAAGCAGAATTAGTTACTCCATTCACAGAGCTCTTTAGGTACTTCTACTATATTGTAGTCATCTGTGTTGTAAGCTTACGTTCTTCCTGATTGTGGGTTCTTTGAAGATAAGGATTTCTAAATACATTCCTGTATCCCTCACACCCCCCAAAAAATGCCTGTAAGGGAGGCATACAATGCCTGCTATTTGAATGAATTATTCTAAGATCAGGGAAGAATACACCCCAAAGCAACTCTGTAAGTGTGAGATCAACCTGTGTCTTTCTCAGTCTGTGTGGGTTTCAGCATTCACATCCACCAAATCACCAGGGAAAAAAAGTTTCAAATTCCCTGACACACTGGGGCATGGGTGGTAACAAAGCAAAGTTGAGTATTAAGCATAGATGGTCCAGGAAGTTGGAGAATTAATTATCAGACAGACAGAAAAGCAGTTGAAGACAGTGATTACAGAGTTAGACAACTAAAAAAAAAAAAAAAAAGAGTCACAAATGGTAGAGATTTCAGTCAGTGGGAACTTAATTGCTTATAGAGTTAGTAGGAACTGAGCTAAGTACCAATTCTGTTTACTCTGCTCCTTTTTAAACTGCTAGAGGTGTCAAGAAAGGAAAGCGTGTAGGTATAAGTCTGGAGAAAACTGGACTTCACTATGGCCAGTGCAAGATCTGATTTCCAAACTTCAACTGAGGTGGGAAGAAGAGACTGAGCAATAGGTATTTACTAAGCACCCTGTGCTAGATACTAGGGCTACAGTGATAAAGAACATATATCAGTCCCCCATCACTGGACTCATGTGCTATTGGCCAGAGCTGTGAGAATTATTTTAACCTATCTCATGTATGTAAGACTGAGGCAATACTTACAAAATGCCTTAAGCTCCTCAGATAAAAAAAAAGAAAAAAGAAAAAAAAAGTTGTATAAATGAAGACACACTTAACTGAGAAAATTGCTGTGTATATTAATCTTTCAAGGCACTAATGTTATGCTAGCAGGATACAGATGATAGCAATGTTATTCCTGTGCCTCAACTAGGATGTCAAGCCAGAAAAGCAAACACGAAAACAAAAGCTAACCTTAAACCGAGACCCATGCCTGTAACAATGTTGCTGTATGCCCACAGGTCAGTCATCTGCCCATAGGAATGAAATCAAAGCCATGCCCCTTCCTGATGTTGCAGGGATACGAGAGAGCAAAGAATGATGTTGATGCTTTTCTTTCTGCCTCTTAAAGACAATCATTATTCCTGAGATGACAATTTGTAAGCTCAACCTAATTATGGCCAAATTGATTAAGAGATGCATAATGCAAGGATTAGCATTAAGGCAAATGCTGCTTAACTTAGCCACCAAGGCTTCAGGAGGAAATAGCTGTGTTATTCAGGAAGTTGTCTGGAATAAAAGAGCAATTTTTGCCAGTAAAATCCAGCCTTGGTAAATTATTTAGCATCATTGTTTTTCTTTTCCATTTTTTGTTTCAATTTTTAAAATGTTTTATTTATTTACTTTTTTTTGAGAGAGAGAGAGCATAAGTGGGGAGAGGCAGGAAGAAAGGGGGACAGAGGATCCCAAGCGGGCTCTTGTGCTGACAGGTTGACAGCAGAGAGCCCAATGTGGGGCTCCAACTCATGAACCACAAGATCATGACCTGAGCCGAAGTTGGACACTCAACCGACTAAGCCACCTAGGTGCCCCTAGCATCATATTTTTTTATTTTAACTCCCAAACTGTAAAGTTCCTGGGATCAAATGTTACAAAGATGTGGCTCCTGTGTCTATGAGGAAGGCAGCAGCCTTGTAGACATCAGAGATAGTTCTGGGCTTCTTAACAAGGAAGCTGCCTGGATTCTCTTAGCCTCAGATGTCCTATCCACAAAATAGGGATGATCATCATTAACTTACAAGGGTCATGGTGAGGAATAACAGAGCAACCATACATAAGTTTCTAGCACAGTATTTGGAACTAAAAGGTTTCCAATCAAGGTTTGTTCCTCTCCTTCCCTCCTTTGTCTTCTAGTACTTTTTATAAATGTTTCAGAGCTGCATTTTTTTTAGCCACTAAACAGTTTAAGGCAAGTAAATTAAGTATTCATTTCTTTCAGAAAACAAGATTTTCTTCTTTTGTTATATTTCATGACCTATAAGTACCTTTACCAAAAAGATGGTAAGAAAAACCAAAAGCAAGGTGAGTATTTGTATGGGTCTCCATGTGAGTTAAAAAGTCATTCTTTTATAGGAGGTCAGTGAGGGGTCAGGGAGGAAGATGGGGGGAGACAAAAATCTGGGGTATGTACTATGTGATAGACAATCTGTATATTATACACATCACCTCATTTAAGGTACTTTCTTACCTTAGCATCTTGGTACTTTCATATTATCAAATCTCAGCTCTGGTCCTTACTAGCTGTGTGACCTTGGGCAAGTTACTGGAGTTTTCTGTGCCTTAGCTACAATATCAGGAAAATAATAGCACTGACCTCACAGGATTGTTAGATAAGTTAATGCATGTAAAACCTTTAGAACAGTGCCTGGCACATAGTTCAATAAATGTTAGTGGTTGTCCACAATCATAGTAAGAATGAGAGTAACAATAATATTTAAAAGCCATTAACATTAAGGGTAGCACATAGTAGATGCTCAGTAAGTGTTTCTTGTTATTACTTAGATAATAAAAGTAAAATATGAGTTTAAAAAGTATTCTCTTTCATCAAGTTTATTTCATATAGGAGCCGCTTCTATGTCAAGTAGAATATATGAACATCCACTCTGACTTTATTTTATAGATTATTGAATCAGAAGGTAACAAATTTCTTGCTCCCTTTATACTAAATCTCTTTCAGAGTCCATAGTGAGTTGGATAAATGCTCTGATATCAGGCCATTAGGCAGAATTTCTAAGGATAGCAATTCCTCAGTTCCTTCTTCGCCCTTATTCCATATACTGTCATAAAACACCACGTCAATGCCTAACCGCCTCTGGGCATGGTAGGGGGCTGGAGGGGCGGTTCTTCTCTTTATTTCTGACAAATCCAATCTTCTCTGTCCCTTTCCTACCTGTGCAGTTCTTTGCCTACTACACCTTCCAGTGCACACTAAGATTCAGCAAAATAAACAACTTATAAAACTCCACCCTCACCATGTTTTCTCTGAGGTTTCACTTACTTTGCTTTGGCTTCTCTCTGTGCCTGAACTAATATATCCTATATCCTAGCCCATAGGAGACATTCAATACATGTTTGCTGGCTGAACAAAGGACTTTCAACTGCAAAAGAATCTACATACCAAAAAAACATCAAATGCTATTCAGACTTGGGCTCACTGCAAATATGTGCTCTTTAATCATTTCTTGCGTATAGCCTCAATTAGAGAAGAAGAAACATGTTTCTTAAATAAATTTTAATATATGACAGCAGAAATAGTTCAAGGTAAATAGATACATATAAATAGATACAAAACAGCAGATCTCATGGCATTGATAATGTGAGAGGAATAGCATCGTCTGGATATTTAGAAAAGGTTGAACACAGAGGCTTGATGCAAAATGGACTTTTACACTATCCTATGAGTAACTTATCTAGCAGAATGCTTACCCTTCCAAGTGCTGTGAGGAATACAAAATACACATCAGATTTGTTTTTTGTCCTCAAAGGGCTTATAATGCAGTTGTGTAAAGAAAAAGATACATGAGTGGGTTCAGAATATTTCAAGCTAAACTGCTGGTACTGAGAAATGAATGATTAGTTTGAGGTAGAATTAAAAAGTACATAATAAAAAGTTGGAATTCTCAAAGTACAAAAATACTGTAAAATTCACTTGAACCAGGTTAATAACTTTCCCCCCAAATTTATAATTTTATACATATTTCATGCAGGCTGTAGAATAATTTAGCTATGCTATACTATATCCTATATTCTTATGAATACTATTAAAAATACATATTCACATGAGTTACAAAGTTGTAACTCAAAATTTCAACACCTATGGCTTTAAAAAAAAGTACGGAATTTTAAAGCGGATTCTAATCATTTTTGAACTCAAAACCAACTTCTCTATTTCCTTTTCCAGAAAGTTAAGGAAAACCTAAAACATTAAGAACATGATTAATGGTTTGGGGCACCTGGGTGGCTCAGTCGGTTAAGCATCTGACTTCGGCTCAGGTCATGATCTCGCATTTCATGAGTTTGAGCCCTGTGCGGGGCTCTGTGCTGACAGCTCAGAGCCTGGAGCCTGCATCCGATTCTGTGTCTCCTTCTCTCTGCCCCTTTCCTGCTTGTTCTCTCTCTCTCTCTCTCTCTCTCTCTCTCTCTCTCTCTGTCTGTCTCTCTCTCTCTCTCTCTCTGTCTCTCTCTCTCTCTGTCTCTCTCAAAAATAAATATTTCAAAAGTTAAAATAAATAAAATTAAAATATGGTGAATGTTTTAGTTCTTTATTCACCTGGTTTGTAGATTATCCAGCTTTCTTCCTTCCTAATGGAGAGCTGCCTGACTTTGAAGCCTTTTTTGCTTGTTAGTTATGTGCTCAGCAGCTATTGCTGCTGCTGCTATTGTTATTATTACTTTTACTATTACTACTCTGGCTTCCACTGCTGTTACTACTATTACTGCAGCTGCTACTATTTGTTCATTGATGACTAGCACTTGCCCCCCCGCCCCATAGTGGACTGGCGACATAAATTAAAGGACGTGAAACTTACTCTAGACCAGGGGTTCTTTAGAGCCCAAAGACTCATGAATATGTGAATCTGGGTGGAAAAAGTTTACGTCATTTTCACTAACCTCGAACTGAAATTCTAAATGTAAGCAATAAACCACAATAATATTAACAGTACCTTAGCCTTTGTCACCAGTAGAAATCACAGATATTTTCATATCACTTCATAGTTGTTGCAGAAATATCATTTATGCTCATCAATACTTTTCACGACTACCACTTGTTATTTAATCCACGAATAAAAAAGCATATATATTGCTATAAGTTCAAGTTTAAAAATGTTTTGATATTGCATAGTTACTTATATTTTATATTATTATTTATATATTGCATATATAATATATAATTGACTTTCTTTATAATCTTATGTATTTTGTTTTGTTCATTTAAAAACATGCTGAGAAAGATTCTGTAGCCTTCGCCAGACTGCCAAAGGGGTCCATAGCTCAAAATAGACTAGGAACCCTTGCCCTAGCCATTCCCTCACAAAACTTTTATTCATGCTGTTCTCTCTGCCTCAAGCACCCCTCCCTCCTTTGCCTACTGATTCATCCCTCAGCTGAAATTTGCCCTCTATGAAACCTTCCTCTCCCTCCCCCTATTCAAAACAAATTGCTACACTGACTTCCTAAGTTTGTACCTCTATTTTCCTAGCTATATGATCTTGGACAAGTAATAAAACTTTCTCAGATTTATTTTTCTCACTTGTAAAATGGAAATAATAGTAGTATACGTAACACTAAGAATGGCTGTGAAGATTAAGCAAGATTATGCATATTAAATGTCTAGAGTGGCAATTTTCAAAGTTTCTGTTTTCAAGACCCTTTTATTCTCTCAAAAATTTCTAAGAACTCCAAAGAGATTTTGTTTATATGGGTTGTATCTATAGATATTTATGATACTCAAAGTAAAACTGAGAATGTTTACATATTTCTTTATTAATCAATTTAAAATAAAAATAGTAAACCTTGTTACCTGTTACATAAATTATATGTTAACATAAATAATACATTTTTTACAGAAAAAAACTGTTTCCCCTCAAAATAGTAAAAAGAGTAATGATTGTTTTCCATTTACATAAATCTCTTTAATGTCTGGCTTTAATGACTATTGTTTTATGTTGGTTTTGATTTAAAAATATAAAAAAATCTGGCCTCACATAGCCATGTAGTTTGAGAAGAGAGGAATATTTTTTTAAATTTTTTTTAACGTTTATTCATTTTTGAGAGACAGAGAGAGACAGAGCATTAGCAGAGAAGGGGCAGAGAGAGGGAGACACAGAATCCGAAGCAGGCTCCAGGCTCTGAGCTGTCAGCACAGAGCCTGATGTGAGGCTCAAACTCACGAACTGCGAGATAATGACCTGAGCCGAAGTTGGATGCTCAACCTACTGAGCTACCCAGGTGCCCTGAGAATAGAGGAATATTTTAAATGTTTACTTATTTATTTTGAGAGAGAGAGAGAATAAGCATGAACAGGGGAGGCAGAGAGAGAGGAAGACAGAGAATCCCAAGCAGGTTCCATGCTGGCAGTGCTGAGCCAAAATCTGGGCTTGAACTCAGAAACTGTGAGATCATGACCTGAGCTGAAATCAAGAGTTGGACCCTTAACTGACTGAGCCATCCAGGCTCCCCATAGGAGTATTTTAATAGTCGTTTCCAGTAACTGTGGTTATTTTTCTTGTATACTCTACCAATTTGACAAGCAGTCATTAGATTGGTTGAGATATAGAATCTGAAATGATATCAATAAACTTTCATATACTGTTGCATTACAATACACTGGTCTATCTTGCATACTGAATGGATATTTTATTCACATGATTTTATAACATCATGCACTGGTCATTTGCAAAGCATTGGTTCACTAGGTTATGCAGACCTTCAAAATATTTGACACATTTCACCACACAATAAGAAAAAAAATCATATTCGTTAATAGCACTATAATCTCACTGGAAAAGTCTTTTGATTTTGGGAAACTGACAAGTTCACAGTGCTGAACACAAATCTTCCAAAATTCTAATTTTCACATGAAAGTTCAAATTTTATCATGGGCAACAAATACTGTCAGTTGTTTTTCCTTGAAGTGACAGGCTCACTTCATTCATTTTTTTAAATGTCTGCCAAATACCCATGTTTGAATAAATTGTTTGCCTGTCAGTTATTCTTTCAAGTAAAAATGGTGTTCATGAAAATAGGTGGCTATACCCTTGCACGAGTATTTTTCCAAGACAACCATCATGCTTCGATGTGTATCAGAAATGCTTTATATATATTTTCCATTTTGTCACATTGAATATTGAGTAGGTACGTATCAAGAATCTAGATTTAATAAAATTAATAATTTTTATTGCATCATCTAGGCATTTTTAAGTGAAATTGGCATTGTTTTTCCAAGACAATAATAAATATAATAATACATTAGTGGCAGATTTTGATGCCACTATTTTGATTCATGTTAAGGCACCAACAGTTTTACCATCGCTGGTTTTACACTATCAGTACAAATGCTAATACGGTAAAAAAAAAAAAAAAAAGGAAGGAAAAGAAAGAAAGAAAAGAAAAAGAGAAAGAAAGAAAGAAAGGAAGAAAGAAAGAAAGGAAGGAAGGAAGGAAGGAAGGAAGGAAGGAAGGAAGGAAGGAAGGAAGGAAGGAAGGAAGGAAGAAAGAAAGAAAGAAAGAAAGAAAGGAAAAAGTAAATAATGTCTTATTATTATTATGAAAATTGTTTTGACTTTGTATCCTCCTTAAAAATCCTCAGGGATCCCAAGAAACCATCAGCTACACTTCGAAAGCTTCTTATCTACAGCACAGTATGTGTTTCATAAATGTTAACTATTGTTATGTTGAGCTACAGGGACTATATTTTTCTAATTAAAACTTCGGATTATAATATCTCACATGATATACACGTGAATAGGTACAGAAATGGAGATTGGCCCCCCATATCATTTTTATTCTTTTTCCATTTTGCCTCATACTATTGTTAGATTGTACCCAGCATCCAGACAGTAAGGCCCCAAGGACAGCAGTAAGACTTTACCTAGGACTGCCATTCAGCTTTACCCACTACCAGCTTTATACAGAGCAAGTGCCTAATAAAATACTTGTTCAATAAATGATGAATGAAAAAATGAACAAATACAAATCAGTCCATTCTAGGCTTGTCAACAACTTTGGTGGAAGGACAGAGGTTGAATTGGTAGATGGTTATTTTTGTTTGTGTCCTTTTAAGGTAGGCATTTAACTATAGTACCTTTGTTTAGAAAATAAAATTTGTATCACAATCAACCAATGTTATCTTTTATAAATAACATCATATTTATAACATTAAATAACATTAACTCCTTTCCTTATTAAAAAGATAACACATATTAATTGCAGAAAATACAGACCAAAAAAAAAAAAAAAGAAAGAAAGAAAAGAAATTAGTAGGAATTCTACCATCTTGAAATACATTTTTTGAAATTTTGGTATCTTTATTTTTTTTTCTATGCAGCACATAATTTTTTACCTACTGTTTCGTTACCTCTTTTTTTCATCTAACACTGTACAGTGAATGTCCTATATTATCATATATCCTTCTCTAACATACTTTCCAATATGTACATATCATATATTATTTGGATGTGCTTCAGAAATAATTGGTTAAGCAGAGTTTTGTTCGGATTTTATTTTTTCCCACATTATTCCTTTCCCATCTCATCATTTAGCCAGAAAAACTATGAATCAGCAGTAATACAGAATGAAATGATAAGTAAGCTCAAAGTACCCACTGAGCATTTTTACCTTTCTGTCATTGTCACAAGCACCACGGCAATGAATAACACACCTATAACAGATATAGTCCTGAAAACAGAAAGAAATAAAAATTTAAAATACCCACAAATAAACTATTTTAAGATGTATCTAGAGAGAAATAAGCCTGGATCAGGTAGCCAAGAAGAAAGAATTCCCCTCTTGGGAAGTTGCACTGGAAAAGTGCTCAATGATGGGATATGTGGTAAACTGTTCAGATTGTCCATTGAAAAGTCAACCCAGAAACTGCATGAAATGAATGGGCAGAAATATAAAGACTAAAATAAGTAGGAGTCGAAGTACAAAGAAGTCTATTACTACATTGCTAAAAGGGACATTTAGGTAGAGGTCAAGGGCACACTATTCTAGATTCTGTTTCAGTTTTTTGAAAAATATATATATCAATCTTGAGCTTTTTCCTTAACTTCAAAGATAGCTAGTATAGTCAATTGAATATAAAAGAAACATCAAACTAAGAAGAACATTACCGAAGAGAGAAAGTCAATAAGCAACAGAGTGAGACTGTAAATAAGCGGGAGAGAAAATGGAACCTGATGTCCCCAGAGAAAACTATATCCATATATATTATGAAATAAACTATATTTCATATATTACATTATTATTTCATATATTATTTCATATATTATATAGTGTATTATGCACATTAAGAAAACTATATCTAGATTTTTTTTATCTGTGGAGAAATGGAAACCTAATTATTTGTAATAAATTATTTAGACAGATCCTTATTTCTAAGCCCTGTCTTCTGGGAGTTATCAATTTTAAACAACTTTTATGCAATTCAAAATGAAGTTATGGGGCACCTGGGTGGTTCAATTGGCTAAGCGTCCACTCTTGATCTCAGATCAGGTCTTGATCTCAGGATCGTGAGTTCAAACCCCACGTTGGGCTCCATGCTAGGCCTGAAGCTACTTTAAAAAAAAACGAAGTTTTTATAAGTAATTGAAAATGATAATAACACTTTCTATATAAAAGTATATATTTTATGTGACTTATTTCTACTAAATGAAGTGCATTTCATGACTTCATGGTCATGAGTTTTGACTTCACGGTCAAAACTTTTATAACCAGAGTCTTTAAGTGACTAAGGAACACTATGGACAGCGATCTTAAGCCCTATCACCACCCCTCACAATTTATTTGAATACTTCAATTGTGTCCCTCAGGTTTTCATAATGCAATAAAATCAGTATCTAGATGGTTTTTAAATGTCTTCTTTGAAAATTGTTTTATGCAAAATAAATTTGCTGAATTACATAAAAATATATATAACTATATTCTCTCTTTCTCTCTATATATATATATTTCCTATTTTCTAATCTATATAATAAATCAGAAGTCTGGAAACAGTAAGTACTTTCTAATTTTTAGTAAGGTTGAGGAGGTCATTTCCTTACTCAACATGGTTCAGTGGCTTAACTAAGATTCAGAGAGTTCCACATTCTATTTTCTCAGCTCTTTCCATAAAGTATTGAAAAAATTCCAACCTTCTCAGACTAGCATTCTACAACCTTAATTTACACTTAACTCATACTCTCCTGTTCCATTATTCCTCCAAGATCATTCATCCAACTAAATCTGTGCAATCCACCCAAGACAATCTCTTTACAAATCCTTAAACATACCTTCTAAATTTTCCAAGTTCTTGCCCATATAACTCCTCTGATGTTTGCCTTTCTTTCTACCATTAATTCCTTCAACCTAGATCAAAAGGAACTTGCCTCCTCCACCAGATGTTGCCTAAACCCACTCATTTTGATCATTCATATATCAGTTATTTTAAAGAACATAGCTTATTCACATCATTACTGACATATTGCTCTCAAATTGTTTTACTGAGGCTATCTTTATTCCTTGACTAGATTACAAGTTTCTTGGGGGCAAGCACCATGGCTTCTAATTTTTTTGTTTCAAGAAAATGGAAGATGGAAAGGAGAGACAAAAAAAGGGGGGGAGGAGGAAGAAAATAAAGGGGGAAATGGAGAAGAGAAAAAGAAAGAAGAAAAACAAAAGAAATCTGTGAGAGTCTATTTTCTAATATAGACAATGAATATAATGACATAGAGTTGCTCTATGAAAGTCAAATGAACATGAATAAGTCTCATTCTGATGAGCACTCAACTTAAAAATGACAATCTGACTCTTCCTCATCCTTGTTCCATGCTCTATTTTTTTTCTCATTCTCTTTTCTAATTGCTATTTCTAATTTTAAATCTAATGACCACTCTATTTAAAATTGCAACCCCCCTCCCTTATACTGCTTTACTTTTTCTTCTTTATACATGTATTTTATTAAGTTAACTTTTTTTAAAGATTTTATTTTTAAGTAATCTCTATGCCCAATGTGGTGCTCAAATTCTCCACCCTGAGATTAAGAGTGGCATGCTCTACTGTTGGAGCCAGCCAGACACCCCATCTTTTTTATATATCTATCACCTTTTAATATACTAAATCATTTACTTACTTATGTGTTTTATTACTGTCTCCCCATTCCTACCCAACTCCAAGTAATCTCCATGATGGAAGGAATCTTCCTCTGTTTTGTTCCCTTAATGTAACTCCAGTCCATGAAGCAGTATCTGATATAGAGTAGATAGGTACTCAGTAAACTCAGTGAATGAATAAAGCTTTCCACAAACGGCATAACTAGGCTCTGGAATTTTCACAAATACTCACAACAGAGTCACAGTGATCAATGGAAAAGCTGCTTCCTCATTAATGCTGCACACCAGCATTATCAACCACCTAAAAAATGGCTGAGTTAGATCCCAACTAGATTAAACACCAGGAAAAACTGACAGTATAAAGAGTCAAGCAGAACTTTACAGAGGATATGGCAAGTGTGGGCTTCACCACAGGCCCCCTGAGGAGCTAAGTGTTAACCAAATGAAATGGTGATAAGGGCTGACAGGTGGCCAATCTGGCTCAGAGGTCTTCACTACTCCCTCCCCACTCACAGTGAAAGCCACAAAATACCTATAAAAGGGGACTTGCTGTCTCAGGAAATCTCTTCAGGCAAGTCTCATATTTCTACTCCAGCTGGCTGAGTTGGTGTAAGCTCTCTGTTTCCAACCCAGTTGTCATCCCCTGCCCTGTGTCTTCTGATATGGCATCCAATCAGTAGGATTCTTTGATTTGCAAACTAATTGCCTTTGGGTCTCCTTTGGCTTTACCATAGTCCCTTGCTGGTCTAGGAGAAAAGTTTACAAGTTTCTAAAGGCATGGCTTGCAGACAGCCACTTTCAGAAAAAGTTTGAAAAACAAGTCTTGTCACAACCTCAGTAATTCCTCTCAGCGTACCCAGAACACTAGATTGAGTAAAGATGGGTTCAAATATAGGTTCTACCACCTCATAGTCAGCTGGCCCAAGAAAAACTTGATTCTCTGAACCTGTTTCCTATTCTTCAAAATAAGCAAACCTCCTTCACAAGGTTATTGTGTGCATATAGGCCTCTTTCCCCCATCTCTAGAGGTAGACAAATTTAACTTGACCTTTAAATGTTGGCTCTGTGTCATATACACTAACTCAGTCTCAAAAAGCTAACAATATTTAGATGATGTGTTGACAAGTCCCAAAGAAAATATCTCCATTACATCCAGAAAAACGTGGGCTTTGGAGTCATATAGGCCTGAATCAGTTGGTGCAGCCACTTTCTAAGCTTTTTCCACGACCTTGGTTATGTTACTTTTCTTCATCTATAAAACAAGTACGTAATAAATATTCACAAACTTGTTGTAAGGATTAAAATAGATAATGTATGTAAAGTGCTTGGCATAGCCTGATATATTTTTGGTACTTAAGGGCTAATACCTATTATTATTAATATTAACATAGATATGGTCTAATATATTCTCTACTGAGATTAGTACTGGGATGAAAGAGACCTGGGCTATTTTTTTGAAGGCTAGGTCTGGGTCTTTCCTTCTCCAGTAATACAGTACATTGTAGTTTGTTGTGTGAGTGAATGAACAAATGAACAAATGAATGAACAACATAATAATAGAACACTACAAATGAAGTCAGGAGTCCTAGGTGTTTGACTTATTTCTACCACTAATTAAATAATTGAAGACCTGGATATTAGATCACTTCCAAGTTCTTTTGGACTTCTAAGTTCAAGCTTTTGGCTTTGACACTGTTTGAATCTGATATTATTTGAAAAGGTACAAAATATACATGGCAAAAGAAAGAGAAACTCTTAATCTACCTCTGAGACCTGTTGCTATAGACTGAAATTGTGTCCCCTCAAAATTCATATTGAAGCCCTAACCCCCAGTGGGACTGTATGAGGAGATAAGGTTTTTACAAAAGTAATTAAGGTTAAATAAGGTCTAAGGGTAGGCCTCGAATTCAATAGGATTCCTTTTTTCTTTTTTAAGTTTATCTATTTCGAGAAAGAGAGAAGGCAGGGGAGGGGCAGAGAGAGAATCCCAAGCAGGCTCTGCACCAGCAGTGCTGAGCCCTACATGGGGCTTGAAATGCCCAACTGTGAGGTTATGACCTGAGCCAAAACCAAGAGTCTAACACTCAACTGACTGAGCCACCTACGCACCCCTCAAAGGGATTCCTTTTTAAGAAGAGACACCAAAGAGCTTGCTCTCTCCACCATGTTAGGACACAGGGAGAAGGCAGCCCATCTGCATGCCAGGAAGAGAGCTCTCATCAGAAACCAAATTGGCCAACACCTTGATCTTGGACTCCTCAGCCTCCAGAAATGTGAGAAAATAAACTTCTGTTGTTTAAGTCACACAACCTATGCTATTTTGTTATGGCAGCCTGGACTAAGACACCTGTTCTATGCCATATCTTTTGAAAATATTCAAGCCTGCATTCAGAGTTCTCTAAGAATATAATTTTTAATCTACACACTACCTTCCATTCTAAACCCCTAAAAATTTGATATCTAGAGGCTCCTTAAATGAAATTACTGTACCACCACAACAAATTGATAATTCTAATAAACTACTCATTGGGTTGAATTTATAAACACTTTAGTACTATGCTTCAGAATGTTAATTATCAGTTTGAAAAGCTCATATCCTTTACTCTCTTGTTTACTTGACATTTATTGAGCAAATTTCATGTTTGCTTATAAATTACTCAATGAAAAATCCCTAGGATATTAAAGTAAATTTGCTCACCAATTTATCCTAACAAATCGAGTCTGTCATAACTGAAAGAATGGGAAATTCCCCTTCATTTGATGAAGAAAAACAGTAGCTTTTGACAAACTCTAAGAACAGCTAAGGTTGGGCATTGTTTCTTGGTGGAGAAGAAATTCTAAATAGACAGGTCTTACCTGGGACTCATTTGTACATACTTATACGTTGCTCAATATGGTGGTAATTAGCCACATGTGGCTATCTATGGAGCACTGGAAATGTGGCTAGTCCAAATTGAGATGTGCCATAAGTACAATATCTCAACAATTTTATATTCATTATATGTTAAAATAATACTTGGAATACATTAATATAAATAATATATTATTAAAATTAATTCACCTTTTTTTACTTTTTAAGTGTGGCTACTAGAAAATTTAAATTTACATATGCAGATGGAATTATATTTCTAATAGTACTGTTCTAATTAATTCCTTGTCACACCTGAAAGTCTACTTAGTCCAAGCAAAGTATAAGTCAGGGATTATATACGGCCAACAGATATGTTTTATTTATGCACATAATTGAAGCAATTTTTAACTAATTTGCAATACTTAAGCCTTGACAGATTTCAAATCAAAATGCTGCTTCTGGCTTCTTTATTTATTTATTATTTTTTTAATGTTTATTTATTTTTGAGACAAAGAAAGACAGAGCATGAACGGGGGAGGGTCAGAGAGAGGGAGACACAGAATCTGAAGCAGGTTCCAGGCTCCAAGCTGTCAGCACAGAGCCCAACGTGGGGCTTGAACTCACAGACTGTGAGATCATGACCTGAATTAAAGTCAGATGCTTAACCGACTGAGCCACCCAAGCACCCCTCTGGCTTCTTTTAAAAAGAAGGTCTAGAAACATTCAACCTACCTATATTCCAACATAGCAACAACTGGCAGAAATTGATTAGCACCTCCCCTCTTTGACCAAAGCTAGCTCTCTAGTTCATGTTAGTTCCTAACTGGCCTGCTCTACTTTCTCTGTCTGGTTTTTGTAGGTATTTGAATTTTGATGTTTGCCTATAAAGAAAAGTTCAAATGTGGAATGGAATGGAAGAGAAAGCTTTGGATCTCAGTCATACAGATATCAGTTTAAATCCCGTTCATGCTGTCTCCCCCTGTCTCAAAAATAAAATAAATGTTAAAAAAATTTTTTTTTAAAAATAATAATAATAAATAAATAAATAAATAAATAAATAAATAAATAAATTCCAGCTATCCATTTAGATGACCATATGACTTTGAATAAGTTACTAAGTTTCTCTGAACCTCGATTTCCTCAGTAAAATGGGAATAATAATAACTATATAGCAGAAATTAGTAAAAATTAAATAAAGTAAAATATATTCAGAAGTTACATCACCATAATTGTGTAATGAATTATATTATTACTTATCTCCTCTGGCTGACTCAGTATTTGGGAATCGGGGGGGGGGGTAATGATAAGAGATATGGATATAGCTACATCCCAAGTAGTTTTCACAGTGTTAAGAATCCACGAAAGTACAAATGTTCTTTCCCTGAGTGAAAAGATCTTGAGAAAGAGATTTTCAACATTTTTTCTAGAGGCTACACAATGGTTAAAGCACTTTTATTAAATGAAGTTGCATTTTTATTTGTCAGTTAGAAATCAAGACTTCAGACTTTTTTTTTTTTTTTTTTGAAGTAAACTCTATCCCCCATGCAGGGCTCGAACTCATAACACCCAAGATTAAAAGTTACATACTCTACCAACTGAGCTAGCCAGGCACCCCAAGGATTCAGACATTTAACATCTATGCAACCTTTTAAGTCACTGAACCCCAATAATGGAAGATTTTTATTTCAACTGGTGTCATGCTGCACCTTTGTTTTGCACCCCAGTAGCTCATGTAAATTGCAGAAGACAAACTGTTCACACCTATGGATAGTATGATTTAGTACAACCAAGAGTTAAGGATAAAAGAACGAAAGGGAAGCAAAAAATGAGACAGCAAAGATCGATGAAAAAAGTTTCCTGTATAAAAGAAGCTGGGAGAAAACCAGAATGATTTGTTCTGTATACTTGACCCTCTTGGCATAAAATTTGTGTCTCATTTGAGCAGCTTGTTCAATAATAGCCCCTGACTAGACCCAAATGCCTGCCCTTCACAGTTCTTACATCATGATTCATATACTCTCCCAGCTCTTTTTGACTGCCTGAAATTACTTGTGACAAATGATTGTTCAGTGTATTTATTGTCTGTGTTACATTTTCAAATGTTTCCATGGTTCACAGATAAGTTATCTGATGTATACTGTCCTGCCTCTCCAACAGTGAGTTCAGGCATTGAAGGACTCCTCCCAAAATTCAGCTGTACTCTACAGGTTAGTCACCCAAAGAAGAATTCTCCTAGAACACACACATAAATTCCACTTGGATACCACAGTTAGCTATAACAATGAACAAACATACATATAGGTAAAGACTAGAAAAAAGTGTAAGTGAATAGTTATGTCAGATTGGAGAGGATTCTCCAAAATAATGGAAGAAATCCCCCCAGAAAAACAAGTCCAAAGATTTGATTACAAATAAATTTAACTTCAAAAAAGAAAAACTTTGGGGCGCCTGGGTGGCTCAATCGGTTAAGCATCGGACTTTTCGCAGTTCGTAGGTTAGAGCCCTGTGTGGGGCTCTGTGTTGACAGCTCAGAGCCTGGAGCCTACTTCAGATTCTGTGTCTCCCTCTCTCTCTGCCTCTCCACTTGCACTCTGTCTCTCTCAAAAGTAAATACACATTTTTTAAAAACTTAAATAATAATCTGGAAAAAAATAAATCAATAAACTGGAAAAAAATTGTTACAAATATGATAAAGAGCTATGTTTAGTATAATGAGCCTGCAGATACTGATTTAAAAAAAAACACGAAAGAACTAGTAGAAAAATAGTTAAATGAGATGAACAATTCATAGAACCAATGCTGAGAATTGGCTAATAAAGAATTTTAAATTTAAAACTCACCAGGAACCCAGTAATTTTGAATTAAAATATAATAAAAAATCTTTTTTTCCCTCATCCATCAAATGAATCAAGATTTGTTTCATTGTTAATACTCACTTTGGGACAGGATGTGGTAAAATGAACAAACTTATACACTGCTTACATTACTACATTTCTGGAAAGCAAAAACCTTTTAAAAGTTCCAATATCTTTCAATTTTTCTATAAAACTAAAGTTTTTCAAAATAAAACATTGAAGGATGAAAAGAAAAACAATCCTAATAGCAAAATCAATACACATTTTCTTAAGTAAATATTTTGACTATATTATTTTTGAGATATAATTGATATACAACATATTTGTTTCCGGTATACAACATAATTATATTTACATATATTCTGAAATGACTACCACAATAAATCTAGTTAACATCCATCACTATGCATAGCTACATTTTTTAATCAAAATGAAAACTTTAAGATATACTCTCTTAGCAATTTTCAAATGTACAATAATATTCTTAAGTATAGCCACCCTGCTGTACATTACTGAATATAGAGTTGTGAATCCAACCATTCTTTTAAAGGGATCTATCTTCTCTCTAAAGCAGTGATTCTCAGAATATGTTCTTTGGACCATCAGCATCATCTGTAAACATGTTAGAAATGCAAACTCTCATGCTCACCCAGATTTGCTGATTGAGAAATTCTGGGAGTAGGACCCAGGAATTTGTGTTGTAACAAGCCTTCCAGGTGATTGTGACACATGCTTAAGTCTGAGAACCACTGCTCTAACGTTATAGAAAACATAATGATTAGAATGTATTAAATAACTCCATGAGAATGCAATCAGATAAAATTAGAGTGTGGGAAAGTCTATGTGACCAATTCTCCATTTCTTCAGCAAACAAATGGCATAAGGGGAAAAAAAAGAGAAAGGGAAAGTATTAAAAGTTAAAAGACATGAGAAATACAACAAGCAGGGGGCACCTGGCTGGCTCATTCGGCAGAGTATGCAACGCTTGATCTCAGGGTCCTGAGTTAAAGCCTCACATTGGGTATAAAGCTTACTTTAAAAAAAAAATTTGTAACTAAAAAAGAAATATAACAAACAAATCAATGTGTGGACCTGATTTGAATCTTGTTTCAATCAAATCAACTGTAAAAAGATGGTTTGAAACAATTAAGAAAAATCAAACATTGGGCTCCTGGCTGGCTCAATCAGTAGAGCATGCAACGCTTGATCCCGAGGCTGTGAGTTCAAGCCCCATGATGGGTGTAGAGACTGCTTAAAAATAAAATCTTAACAGAAAAAGTCAAACATGATAATAAGGAATTATTGTTTGTTTCATTATGGGAACATTGTAATATGGTTACGATTTTTAAACAATCCTTAAAAAGTCCTTATCTGTTAAATACTTTTAAAAATTATGTTAAAAAATAGATGAAGCAAATACAGCAAAATGTTAATAACTATATGACCTAGGTGATTAAAAACAGAAGTTTGTAATACTATTCTTTCTACTTTTCTGTTTTGAAATTTTCCATAGAAAAAAGCAAAAGCAAACAAAACCTCCAGACCTTTTAGCCAACAATTCCCATTTTAGAAATTTACCTGAAGGAAAGATTCAGATTCAAACAGTGGTACTTATAAAGATCCTCATCACAGCATTATTTATACTATAAACCGTTAGAAACCCAAATATCCAAAAATATGAAAATGATATAACACATTATGAGACTTTTAAATAATAAAATAGGATGCAGCTATTAGAAGGAATAATCTTTTTAAAAAGCAAGGTTTAAAACACATACAGTATAATTATTTTTTTGTAAGAATAAATATATGCCTAAAAAAAGACTAGGAGGAACTACATTAAGGGTAGTTGTATCTGAATACTAAAGTTATGGATCATATGTACTTTCCTCTTTATAAGTTTCCATGCTTTCCCAATTACGATAATGCATATGTACCCTTTCATAATATGAAAATATTTTTAATAAAAACAAAAGTATTTTTGTCAAAATTGTTATAAAAATAAAGTATTCTGCAATAAAATTAAGACTTTCTTATTTTTCTTAAGGTCTGAGAATCATCTTGGGAATGAGCTAATTAATACTTGATGAGAGAGAAAGGTGAATTACACCTACCCAGTGGAGCACAAATTATTTGTACTATTCATTTGACAGTAATTATATACATCTTTAGATTATGTTTGCATATCCATGTGCATAGTCATTCTATGGTATTCAAAAAATATTTATTGAGTGACTACTATTTGTCAACAGTTACCAAAAAACGGGTAAAAATTCTTGTCTTCGTGAAGCTTACCTTCTTTTTATTTTAATGTTTATTTATTTTTGAGAGAGAGAAAGAGACAGAGTTCAAGCAGGGAGGGGGAAGAGAGAGGGGGAGACACAGAATCTGAAGCAAGCTCCAGTCTCCAGGCTCCAAGCTGTCAGCACAGAGCTCAACGCAGGGCTTGAACTCAGGAATGGTGAGATCATGACCTGAGCTGATGTCGGATATTTAACCGACTGAGCCATCTAGGTGCCCCATAAAGCTTACATTCTAATGGAAGAAGACAGATAATGAAGAAAAAAATTTTTAATATTTATGGCATGTCAAATAATAAGTGCTATGGAAAAAAATAAGGCAGGGGGAAAGAGGGAGTGATGGGTTTTTAGGGGAGGTGGTACAATTTTGAATAGGGTGGCTACCAAAGGCCGAACAGCGAAGGTAACATTTAAGAATGTTTAAGGGGCGCCTAGGTGGTTCAGGCGGTTAAATGTCCATCTTCGGCTCAGGCCATGACTCACCATTCGTGAGTTCTAGCCCCACGCCAGGCTCTGTGCTGACAGCTTGGAGCCAGGAGCCTACTTTAGATTCTGTGTCTCCCTCTTTCTCTGTCCCTCCCCCACTCGCACTCTGTCTCTCTCAAAAATATATAAAAAACATATTTAAAAAAATGTCACCTAAAGAGGTGAAGGAATGGCCTATGCTGTACCTGTGAGAAGAGGATTTCAGACAGAGGAAACAGCAAATGCAAACGTCCCAAGGCAGAAGCATCCCAAGGTACATATCTTGCTTATCTCTAACTTGACTCCTAATCTCTTTGAAAGAAACATATAATCACCTGCTTCTTTTGCCACAGCACCGATCACAATGCCTAGAGTAGTACTCAGAAAACATTTATTAGTGATAATGGTGCAAGGACTGAAAATGATTAGAATCTATCATCTTTTCCTTAAAAATAATCCATTATCATGTTGTCTCTCATTTTTTACAAATAACTTTTTAACATAAGATCTGTTCCAGGTTGGGTATGTTTCAAGAGGTGAAAATGTTGCCTTCTCCAGATGTATTCAAACAGACTTAAGTATCAGTGGGAAGGGATGTTCTAAAGGAGATATAAGTATCAGATGGTTTACTGAACTAGATGACCCCATTATAATTCAACATTTCATAATTCAACATTCAACAAATATTACTTAGCAATGCACAAGACCAAAATCCTTGCCTTTCTGAATTAATTGTCTTGTCAGCATCCTAATAATAGCTATAAACCTAATGGATTAGCAAATAATCACCACTGGTTAAAAACAAGAAAACCTCTCCCTTTTTTAAAGTGAACAATTTGGGGCACATGGGTGGCTCAGTTGGTTAAGTGTACAACTCTTGATTTCAGCTCAGGTCATGATATCATGATTGTGAAGGTTGTGAGATTGAGCCCCTTGCATTGGGATCCGTACTGGGTGAGGACCCTGCTTGAGATTCTCTCTCTCCCTCTCCTTTTGCCCCTCCCCCACTCAAGATCTCTCAAAATAAATATTAAAATAATAATGATAAAGTGAACAATTAATAAAGTCATAGTGATTATTTACCAGAGCACATGCTCCTCAACTTCTTAGGAGGATATCTTATTCATATTTGAATCTCCAGAACCTGGCATATAGATCCTCACTAAGTGGTAACTGAAATACACAATCTTGAATAAACTCCATATTCTCTGTATTTCTTCAGCCTCTACCCTGGCATTTAGTAGTTACCAACTATTTTGTTGATAAACAGGTAAGGCATAATTATAAATGATAATCACAAATTGAAAATGTTTTACAATTAATTCCTTTTTTTTTTTTTACATTAAACATCAATCTGAAGCAATGGCAGTGATTAAAATTGAATATTGCTCGGAGTGAAATTGCCAAAAGGTTCAAGACCAATCTTTCTTTATCTATAAAATTCCATTTCTGTTCTTTTTTCAAAGCTATATATTCCCAAGTAAGGGTCCCTATTTGTTGAACTAGAGATCTTTTACTTAAAAGATCTTTTACTTAATTAAGGGGGAAAAATCACAAGATTTTCATGGAATCTTTTGTACAAACAAAAGCATAGGGTTAGTCAAAGATTAAAGGTAATATTTACCATGGACGTATTTGTTGGATGAAACTAAGTTACAGTAACAAATAGATCCCTCAAATTCAGGAGATTTTTAAATTTTTATTTTTTTAAATATTTTAATGTTTCTTTATTTTTGAGAGACTGAGAGAGACAGAGCATGAGCATCGGAGGGGCAGAGAGAGAAGGAAACAGAATCCGAAGCAGGCTCCAGGCTCCGAGCTGTCAGCACAGAGCCTGATGCAGGGCTCGAATTCACAAACCACGAGATCATGACCTGACCTGAAGCCAGACGCTTACCCAACTGAGCCACCCAGGCACCCTAATTCAGGGGATTTTTTTAAACAAAGTTTACCCTTTCTCACATAACAGCCCAGGGAAGGAATTCAGGTCAGAGGTGGCTTGCTCCACAGTCTTTCAAGGATAACAGCTCTGCCATCTTCAACACACAGCTTCTGCGGCTACCCTGTGCATCATCACTCCAGTCAGCCAGAAGGAAGAAAGGGCATAAGAGGCATGAGTGGAAGGTTTTACAGGCCCAATTTGAAAGTGATACATATCACCTTCCCTCAAATTCCACATCACATAACCACATCTAACTGCAAGGGAAATCCAAAAATATAGTCCAGCTCTGGATCCAGAAAGAAGAGGATAATATTTTAATAGACTGCTGGTGATCTCTGCCATAATGGAATTGTAAATGAAACTCCAATTCTCTAAATATTCTTCCCCACCTCCACTCCCAAAATATTTGCCAGTGTTTATAGCCTCTGGTTAAATGTGCACCCTGCAAAGGACTCTTATAGGATATGCCCTGTCATAGTTCACATTTAGGGATAGATTATGTTCCAAATGTTCACTTGTGAGTTTACTAGAATGTATTTTCTGAAAGAAGTAATTATATAGGCTAACCCACAGCTTATTACTTATCCTGTATAGACAAACACTATAAAACCTGCTGAGTTTTGGATGAGGTGAGGAGAATGAAGATTCCTCCTCTACTCTTGGGAAAAAAGAAAAAATCGGATAAACAAGTTTTTATTCAACTCCTCCTCATCTTACTACTCTCCTTTGCAGAGGTACCTGTCACCCTTGGACCCTGCCCACCCAAGCCTATCTACTGCGCATTTCCCATTAGCATTTAGCATCAATGCTGCTGTTCTTACCTGGATGTTAAGGCACCGGATTTAGACTGTAAAAAGTATTTTCACAGATACACTTAAAATAATAGTTAACATTGCTTGGGGCGCCCAGCTGGCTCAGTCGTTAGAGCGTGCAACACTTGATCTCAGGGTTGTAAATTTGAGCCCCATGTTAGATGTAGAGATTACTTAAAAATAAAATCTTTTTTTAAAAAATAATAGTTAACATTTCTTGAGTATTTACTATATACCAGAACTATGTTCTCTGAACTTCATTTTACTCGTTTGTAAAATGCAGATAATAAAAATACTTACCTCAAGATGTTATTGCAAGGAAGAAATGAGATAATGCCTCTAAAGTGCCTTACTGCTGGCCTGACATTAGTAAATTTACTTAATAAATGTTAGCTATTATTTTCCTAATTTGTTTATTATTACTTAGTGATAGGGTGAAAGTGTGAAGAGCTCATTATCACTTAGCTGGTTCCCTTCCCCCACCCCAGCAACCTCCCATCCTTCCAACCTGTAAACATAACAACAATCACACTTTTTTGAATGTCGACAGTGGTTCTCAATGCTAATGTGCCTGAACAGCTTGTTAAAAATGTAAAAATCCCCATTCAGTCAGTCTCAGGTAAGCACTGCTACCACATTGAACAACACCAGGGGGCACCATTCACATTGTATTGCATATAAATGGTGCTTCCTGGAATTTTGCAAATTTGTAGTTCTGAAGTTGAAGCCCAGGAAATTGTATTTTTAACAAAGACCCAGGTGATAACAGACAATCCTGAAGAGTCTTTGAGACTGTTCTAGAGTGACTGCTAGAAGTGTGAGGACCTGAGAAAGAACGTGTCCCACAGGCTAGTTCAGAATCTAAAAGTGGCTGTAAAGCATATCAATAAAATAACAAAAATTTTTTAAAGATTTTATTTTTTTTAAGTAATCTCTATACCCAATGTGGGGCTTGAAACCACAACCCCGAGATTAGGGGTCACATGCTCTACTAACTGAGCCAGCCAGGTGCCCCACGACAACAAAAAAATTTTAAAGCCATCTACTACAACCTGATCACAGCTTTGTTATTCAGAATTCTTCTCAGTAGCCAAATTCTGTGGAATTTACTTTAACCTGTAATTTCCTTCCAAGGGCTTCACAAGGCTCTTCGGACATTATCTCATTAATCCTCAGGACAGATCTCTGAGACAGGTGGCAGACATATGTATCCTATACATACCTATTACAGGTAGCTTGAGGCATGAGCAGGGTTCCTGGCCCCAGAAGACCAGGCTCAGTACCTGTATAGGTCTTCTGCAATCTCCCCAGTCGTCATCTATAAGACACTGAGCTTCCTACTTTTTGCTGGGGAAATCTTCAGAGTTCCCATATGAGAAAAGTTGTTAAGAAGGCAAATTTCATTCATTTGCCCATTCCATTCATTCGCAAATATTTATTAGCTACTACTCAATAGGCCTAATACTTCCTGGAAGTCAGTGGGTGTTGAATTATAAATGCACAAGTAAGCAACCTGTTCTGAGGAAATCACTGTGGGACCATAAAGAGGAAAGGAAACACACACTAATTGAGCACTAATTACTAAATGCGAAGTATTGTGTTGGTATCTTTACTTAGATGATCTCTTTTGTTCCTTGCAATAATTTTGAGCAGTAATGACAGATATCATTTTTACAATCTTTAAACAATTTTACATTTTTACCATTTTAAAATAATTGATCACCTACTCATAGTTAGTACATATGACAGGCAGACTTTGAGATCTGTCTGATTCTGAAATCCGTGTTCTCTCCACAGTCCGTACCCTTAATACAACCTAATAATAGAATACAACCTAATAATAAAGACAAGCACACACGTGAATTTTGTGCAATAATAACCATGATGATAGTTGACATTTACTAAGCACTTGGCTAACAGCCATCAAACCAAGCACTTCACATAGATTCTTTTGTGGACTCTTCACACCAACCCTGTGAGGTAGATACTATTAATCAGCCCCAATTACAGATGGAAAAAATACGTGGCTTAGAGAGGTTAAACAACTTTCTTGCAGGAAAGAAAGAACATCACTGGTATCACAAGAAGGAGTAGGCTCATTCTACAAGGTCCCAAGAAATAAAATAAGACCAAAGGTCAGGAGCTTCAGAGAGACAGACTTTAGTTCAAATTGAAGATCTTACTGACAGAGCAATTCAAGTGTTGCCTCTGGAGGGAGTAAATTCCCCTTCTAAAGAGTTTGAACAGCTAATTGCCACTTCAAAGACACATTAAAAGATGGATATTATTATCTCAAGAATGTTCTCCTGTTCTCTGACCCACCACACCCCACTCCCACTTCAACTTCCATACATTCTTCAGATTTCAACCTAAATATCACTTCCTCAGAGACATCTTTCCAGATCCTCCACACTAAGAGCCTCCATTATACATCATCTTCATTCCTTATACTTCTCCTTCATAGCAGTTAAACTGTAATTAATAACTAATTATGGAATTAATTATGGAATCTAAGTTCTTACAGGGAAGAGACTATGTGAATCTTGTTCCTGGATGTTTACCTACCTAGTACCTACCAGTGTTTGGCACATGCTAGATGCTCAATAAATATTTGTTGGCTGAATGACAAAGTGATTGTTGATGGGTGATTGGACCATATGTGGACTCTCAGAACTGACCCAGCTGAAGATGACACTAACTCCTCCTGCTAAGCTGACTTGAACATTTCAGACTACCTACATTCTTGGGGCCTTTCATACACCTGCTAAAACATCCACTTCATTCACACTTTTACCTTTTCCTTTGTTTACAGCTCAGTGTCAAAACCTCAACCACAATGGTCCACCCTTATGTTGAAAACTGTGTGGCAAGGACTAGCATTCATTTCTAACACTCTTGGCTTCTCTGTACCGATTTATTTCATATTCATCCATGGGCTTTGGCCTGCCCATCTCCCTTGTCCATCTGTTTGGACAGCAACGTGCCTGCTTGTGGGTGGTTAGATTCTTGGCATGGGATAGAATCTCCAAACAATGCAAGAGGTTTACATGGGCAAGCTGCACAGCATAGTCAGAGACATCTGTCTTGTGGGAACAGTCTTCTCTCTGAAAGTCAGGGTGACACATACCCCCTTTGCAACTGATTATACCTGTAGAAATGTGGATGCCCAAACCAAAAAATCAAAATCTCAAAGGGAAAATAAAATACAGTCGCAAAGCATTCGTTTAACAAACATAACTGACAGCCCATTCTGGGGTGGGCAGTGGTGGGTAAGGGGTAGAAATACATGACCTGCAAAATCAAGGAATAGCAATGTGTTAAGTGTAGCATATATACGAAGTTACAAGAGCACAGAGAAAGAGGCGAATGTTCAACAGACGTGAAGAGTCCCTGGGAAATTTAAAATGTATACCAAGGAAATAGTGCCAAGGATTTTCTGCACAATGTGTTCTATTGGACAACAGAGGAGAAAAACGAAGTGCAACAGAGAGAGAACAGCTAAATCCAGAACCTAAGATGTAGCCATGCCAATCAGTGGCAAGCAGGCAAATGGGCAAGACTCAGTAAAGGCTATGCCAAGGAGATGCAGCCTCTTTCATTTAGGATAAAAATAAACATTTTCATTCCAGTTATTTAGTATAAAAGAAATGTGACAATGTAGAGCATGAGGAAAGATGAAGTGTGCTATAAGTAGGTATGTAAGTAGATATATGTATTCCTATATACATTCCTAGATGAGTATACACACACACACACACACACACACACCCCACATGGCAAAGCAACACTGTCTGCTATGGGACAACGTTTCATAGAATTTTAAGAAGTGAATGAGCCAATTATTATGGCATATATAATTTTGGCAAAAATATTTGTTATTTCAATGGATTTTTGAATGAGCCAGGGAACTTTGGAATGTGAATCCTCTGTATGAAAACACACTGTCCTTTTAAAATGACTAGGACAGCAGGATCCTGTGAATTCCAAAACTGATTTAACCTTCCTAAATGGGAGAAGTATGATAAGACGGTAAAGGAAAATGGGAATGAAGAAAGTGATAAGTAAAAATCATAAAAGAGAGATGAAAGAATTTTATAATGAAAACTAGAAAAACAATAAAGAGAAAATAAAGTCCTCACCCTTCTGAAGGTTTTATTTTTCAAAGGGAAACAGGAAACAATTATAATAAATGAGAATTAACAAATGAATTCTATATAATGTTCAGGGAGTGGTAAATTAAGGCTTTGGGGAGGCAGTCTTAGGCAGATGGCCAGGGAATCCCTACCTGTAGAGGTGACATTTAGCTGTGACCTGAATGATGAGAAGAAAGCCATGCAAATATCTAGGGAAAGAGCAGAACAGGCAGAAAAAAAAAAAGAAAGCATAAAGGTCCCGAGGCAGGAAAAAAGTTTCCTCCACTCAGAGAACAGCAAGGCCAGTGTGGCTGGAACATAGTGAACAAGAGGGGAATGTGGTAAAAGACAAGCTTGGAGAGAATTAGTCAGGGGCACACAGGCCTTTGTAGGCCATAGTGAGAAGCTTGGGATGTATTATAAGTAAAATGGGAAGTTGTCAGACAACTTGAAGTAAGGGAGTAATATGAAATGATAATGCATTTTTGAAAGATCATGCTGTCCACGATGTGAAAAATAAAACTGTAGGGGAGTGGGCAAATGTAGAAACAAAGAAATCTGTTGGAAATACTTTGCAACAGTACAAGTAAAAGATGGTGAAAGGTGGTGACAAATGGTCAAATTTAGAATATATTCCAAAGAAATATATTTTGTATCCTTAAGCACCATGCCAAACTTTTCACTTATTACACATTATTTTACACTCTTCATTATGCTTTTATTTTTCTGCCTTATCTCCTTAGATTGTAGTAACTGTAACTTATTTACAGAATTCTACATAGAATTATTAATTCCTTTGGTAAACATTTATGGTAGTTTTTTTTTAAGTAATCTCCATGCCCAATGTGGGGCTCAAATTCATGACCCCGAAATCAAGAGTCACATGCTCTATAGACTGAGCCAGGTGCAACAGGGTAGTTCTTTTTTAAAATATTTATTTCATTTTATAGTTGTTTTTCTTCTTGCCACATATGTTTTATTTATACACACATATGATTTGCCTTGCTTATTTTCTATATCTAGAAATTTTCTTTTAAATAGCTTTTTCTCTCTTCCTCTCACCCATTTGTATATGTTCTTCGGGCTCTTTTCATTCCTTTTTTTCAAATGTTCCTTATTTTATACAGTTGTTCTTAGGTAGACATAAATTACAAAGTACTTTTCCACAAAATAAGTGACTTAATACAATAATCTTATAAAGTAGCTCATGCTGATATAATAAATGCCTTTTTATAGATGAGCAAAGTGAGGTTTGGAGAGGTTAAATGATTTGCCCAAAATCATGGAACTAGGTATACAGGATACATTGAGTCAAGTCAAGGTTCTCTGATCCCTACAGCAATGGCTTTCTACTGTACTACCTTGTGTCCTCTGTCTTTCCCTTTGAGCCCACCTGCACTGTATCCTAGAGCACAGGTGTTTATGCAAAGTAGATGATCAATAACTCAGTGATAGGGAGGACAACAATGCTGTCTCTCTGTATTCAATGTATTGACTCATCTATTTGTATAGTTAGTATATTTCTCACTATGTCAAAATGTACCTTAAACTTACCCTCTGTAGATTTCACCAAAAAACAAGTTATGGGGCACCTGGGTGGCTTAGTCGGTTGAACATCACACTCTTGGTTTTGGCTTAAGTCATGATGCCAGCATTATGGGATTGAGCCCCGCATCCGGCTCCATGCTAAATGCGGAGCCTGCTTAAAATTCTCTCTCTTCCTCTCCCTATGCCCCTCTCCCCCACTTACACACACTCTCTCTCTCTTTCTCTAAAATAGAATTTAAAAATTATTTTTTAAAAAGCAAAAATAAAAGTTAGAAGAGACTAAGTCTGAATTTTTTGCATTTGAACAGATTAGTCATGATTCAATAAATATTTTATTGTGTACCTACTATGTGCCATAAATATTTATTGGAAGAATGAATAATTCTACATAGCATTATACAGATGTAAGCCATTATTATCACAATGTACTTGGAGAGATAAGACAGAAAAAATAAAAGTATAAGACCATAAAGTAATGTGTAATAAGGGAAGCAATCGGGCATAGTGATTAATAATACAATATGCTTTAACATTTTAAGGTTCTGGGGATAGAGAGGTGAACAAGACAAGATCGTTCCTGATCTTAGGAAGCTTCTACTGTAGTCTACTCTGGAAACTGCTGTTCTTGCTGCAACAGTCTTAGTAACTTCCTAAAGTTCTCTGTAACTAATAATATTGCTAATTTTTACTCGCTGCTTACTAAAATTTGTTTATTTGATCCTTTCAACAGCCCTATGAAGTATGTAGCATTACATTATTATCAACTCCATTTTCCAGAAAAGAAAGCCAGAAAGATCACACAGCTAGAAAGTGGCAAAGCGAGCTCTGAATTCAGGCGGTCTAGCTTCAGAGTTCACATGCTTAGCTCCAATGCAAGGAAAAATCCACATTTTTGTGGGGCATCAAGGATATATAATTCTAGGGACTACGTTTGAGGAAAAAAAGAATACAATACTACAAATACAAAATTAGGTACAGGGCCTGGGAAAAAGCCCATACAAGACGTGCACTTTATTAGCTTCACAGTAAATCTGTGTTTAGCTTCAAGGTAAACCCGTCTCTTCCACTATGCAATACTTTAAGCATGAAGTTTGTTATTAAAATGATGACTGTCCCAATCCAAATATCTAGAAGTGGTTACACGAAGGGAGCAAGAAAGTAAGCATTACCATTTACCTGTGAAACTACAAGTGAGATTTTCTAGTGCTTCACTTCAAGTCAGTGAGCATTCATAAAATATCTGCTAGGTGCCAAGCACTGTGCTACCATGCAAGGTATATAAAATTGAGTTTAAAATTATAGATAGATGGTAGACAATGTTAGACAGATCGATAGATATGCTCTTAAGGACTGTGTGTTTCCAACACTGTATAAATGCACAAGGACACCAATATGACAGCAGTACCTGCCTTTGAGGAATTTAAATGATAATAAACACTTAATGCTTACTATGTAACTGACATTGCTATAAATGGGTTACAACCCATGAGTTAAGTACTAATATTACCATCATCCTTATTTCATGGATGGAGAAATTGACCAGAGTCAGAGTTTACTTCTGAATTCAGATGTGCTAATCTTTTGACTATCCACTTAACCATTCTACTACTCTTCTCCAATGTTTCTGGAAATGCTAATCTTGGAAACATGAACAATTCGAGATCTAAAGCTTCTTGTCCCCATCTTGTCAATGAAGGCTTTCTTGCCCACCTGAGATAGGTCAGATCCCACTCCACATATGTAGCCTGCCCTAGTCATCTCTCTCATCGCTGAATCAATGAGTCACTTTTGCCTCCTTTTTTAGGAGCTTCTTGAAGGCATGTGTCTCCAGCACCTAGTAGGTGTTGAATAAATATTTAAAGAATCAATGAATAAATGCTCAATACATTCAGACTATGGTCAAGTGGTCTGTTGATTCTGTGGTATACTATTTACTTTTTTAAGTTTATTTATCTTGAGAGAGAGGGAGAGAGCACATGCAAGCTTGGGAGGGGCAGAGAAGGGGGGAGAGGCAGACAGAGGTGGGGAGAGAGAGAATCCACACTGTCAGTTCAGAGCTCAGTATAGGGCTTAAACCCACAAACCATGAGATCATGACCCAAGTCAAAGCCAAAAGTCGGACACTTAACCAACTGAGCCTGCCAGGTGCCCTTGCCATAGGTTTTAGATGGGACTTGAGCATGAAATAAGATTTAGAAAAGTGGAGGGAGAAAGAAAAGGACATTTCAGGTGAGGGCAACAGCCTGGGTAGCAGTAGGAATAATCATGGACTGAAAAGTGAGTTTCCTGTTGCTTCTGTAATATTATCACAAACTTATCAGTTTAAAACAACAAATTTATTCTCTTATACTTCTAGGGGTCAAAAGCCCAAAAAATCACAGTGCCAGCAGAGCTGTGTTGCTTCTGCAAGCTTTGGGGAAGAATGTGTTTTCTTCTCTTTCTTCAGCTTCCGAGGCCACCTGAATTCCTTGGCTCTTGGCCCCTTCCTCACATCACTCCACTTCTGGATTCCGTTGTCACACTCCTGCTATTGGCACCGACCTTCCTGCTTCCCTCTTATAAAGACCCTTATGATTATATCACTAGGCCAGTGACAAAATCCAGGATTATCTGCTCATCTCAAGAACCTTAATTTAATCACATCTGCAAAGTCCCTTTTCTTATGTAATGTATTCACATGTTCCCTGAGCTCTGAGGATTAGGACAAAGACATCTTTGGAAGGCCATTTTCCAACCCCACGAAAGGTAACAGTAAAAAGACAGTCTGGGCTCTGAAAAGTTCTGTCCCTCTGAAGCCATAGGCTGTGTAGATAAATAGTGGCCAAGCTTCTTTCTTGGGTTAGGAGGTCTGGAATTGTTCTAATAGGAATAGACAATCATTTAGTGTTAAAAGGGTAAAGTCATTTCAAAAATGATGTTTTTAAAAGATTTATTCAGGGGCACCTGGGTGGCTCAGTCTGTTAAGCTTCTGACTTTGGTTCAGGTCATGATCTCAAGGTTTGTGGGTTCCAGTCCCATGTCAGGCTCTGTGCTGAGAGTTCTCTTTCTGTCCCTCCCCCACTCATGCTCTGTCTCTGTCTCTCGAAAATAAATAAATGTAATAAATAAATAAATAAAAGATTTATTCAACAACTGTTGTTATTGGCTTCAGTTGAAACCATCTTTTTTTCAGCATAATAATAATAACCAGTTGTATATAGGGTTTCATTGCTATATACACCTACACATATAAGCCTGTCTGGTAGGTACTGTTATCTCCATTTTAAAGATGAGCAAACTGAGTTTACAGAGGTTAAGTGACTTCTCCAAGAAGATTATACATATAGCTAACACATGGCAGAACAGAGCCAGATAATTTATGGAAGTGGT